>NC_079428.1:14275062-14410062 GCF_026213295.1 Gadus chalcogrammus
TATCCATTTCATAAGGACTTACCTTGACAACGAAGTTCTTTGGTTGAACCGCAAAGTGAAAGACAGAACGTACTCGAATGAATCCGCTCACAATATTAATCCGTGGAAAGGAGAGCAAAATGGTCTATCTGAACACAGATGTCTCAAGCAGAGAAAATCCGATCAGAGAGTGAGCCGTGCCGTGCGTCGCTGACGATAGTCATTCAACTCGCGAAGCACCATGGGAGTATGCCACGCCCACACCTCTACCGATCTTGTAGATGTGTTTCTCTGCTCTTCATACCAGACAACATCTCCTGACTTCTTGCTCGCCAAAGTAAAAAAGATAAGGTTGACGGATGTCCAAAACGGGTAGACTGAATAATACAGTTGGTTTGTTTTGTTTGCGTGAAATGGATACAACCGCAATGAATGCTGGGAAAAGCCCGCGGAATTCAAATCAAACAATGGACAGAGAGGCAGAGAAATCCGTGTACGGTTCGTTCATTGAATATTCCAATTTAACAAACCATACAGGGATTCGGAAATACCTTTTATTTCATGATTTGGATTTGGCTTGTGAATAATAGCTAGCCTAGCGATCATCTATGATTCAAATAAACGGATAGACAGAGGCAAGAACTCCGTGTCTGGCCTCTTTGTCCATCGACTGGGACCGTCAAATATCCCAGGATGCATTTCGCATTCCTGTTTTAAAATATCAGTGTAAAAGCTATAAAATAGGCTATATAGGGACATTTTAAAAGTATAACAAAGATGGAGGCCTATTATTTACATACTATTTTAAAATGAAAGAGGGGTTTGCTTTATATAATGTGTTTATATTGTATAAATCGCTGGAGTGCGTCGTTGCTGACGAGTCCATGGGAGTATGCCACACCCACACCTGTACAGATGTGTTTCGCTGCTCTTCATACCTGACAACATCTCCTGACTTCTTGCTCGCCAAAGTAAAAAGGATAAGATTGACGGATATCCAAAACGGGAAGACTGAATAATACAGTTGGTTTGTTTTGTTTGCGAAAATGTGATACAACCGCAATGAATGCCGGGAAAATCCCGCGAATTCAAATCAAACAATGGACAGAGAGGCAGAGAGACTCCGTGTATGGTTCGTTCATTGAATATTCCAATTTAACAACCATACACGGATTCGGAAATACCTTTTATTTCATGATTTGGATTGCGTTTCTTCAATTCGCGTTCTTTTCTGTACTGGTGTGCCCTGCGTTGGGACCGTCAATATCCCAGGATGCATTTCGCATTCCTATTTGAAAATAAAAAAAGATAATAAATAAGATAAGATTGACGGATGTCCCAAAACGGAAGACTGAATAATACAGTTGGTATAATAATACAGGTTTTTTTAAAGGATAATATATAAGACTATATAGATATAGTCGTGTGTGTATAGCTTATACACATGACAGGACACGCATATCTTTTCAATTTTTATTCATTCAGAATACTACATACTATTTGAAAATGAAAGAGGCTGGGATTTTGTTTTATATCATTCGTTTATATGTTCAGTATGCCTAATGAGGCCATAGCACAGTTAACGGACGAGCAGAGGTGGTGACGTCATCGAGTCCGCTGCTGTTCCAATCACAGGTATGAAAGATAAAGTGAAACGGAAGGTTTAATTAATAAATACTGTATTATCTGGGGCAGTATGTATACCAGCGTTAATATTTACTTGTAAGGTTTTTTTAAAGATAATATATAAATATATATATATAGATAAAGTCGTGTGTGTATAGCTTATACACATGACAGGACACGCATATCTTTTCCATTTTTATTCATTCAGAATACTTACATACTATTTGAAAATGAAAGAGGCTGGGATTTTGTTTTATATCATTTGTTTATATTGTTCAGTATGCCTAAATGAGGCCATAGCACAGTTAACGGACGAGCAGAGGTGGTGACGTCATCGAGTCCGCTGCTGTTCCAATCACAGGTATGAAAGATAAAGTGAAACGGTAGGTTAATTAATAAATACTGTATTATCTGGGGCAGTATGTATACCAGCGTTAATATTTACTTGTAAGGTTTTTTAAAGATAATATATAAATATATATATATAGATAAAGTCGTGTGTGTATAGCTTATACACATGACAGGACACGCATATCTTTTCCATTTTTATTCATTCAGAATACTTACATACTATTTGAAATGAAAGAGGCTGGGATTTTGTTTTATATCATTTGTTTATATTGTTCAGTATGCCTAAATGAGGCCATAGCACAGTTAACGGACGAGCAGAGGTGGTGACGTCATCGAGTCCGCTGCTGTTCCAATCACAGGTATGAAAGATAAAGTGAAACGGTAGGTTTAATTAATAATACTGTATTATCTGGGGCAGTATGTATACCAGCGTTAATATTTACTTGTAAGGTTTTTTTAAAGATAATATATAAATATATATAGATAAAGTCGTGTGTGTATAGCTTATACACATGACAGGACACGCATATCTTTTCAATTTTTATTCATTCAGAATACTTACATACTATTTGAAAATGAAAGAGGCTGGGATTTTGTTTTATATTATTCGTTTATATTGTTCAGTATGCCTAAATGAGGCCATAGCACAGTTAACGGACGAGCAGAGGTGGTGACGTCATCGAGTCCGCTGCTGTTCCAATCACAGGTATGAAAGATAAAGTGAAACGGAAGGTTTAATTAATAAATACTGTATTATCTGGGGCAGTATGTATACCAGCGTTAATATTTACTTGTAAGGTTTTTTTAAAGATAATATATAAATATATATATATAGATAAAGTCGTGTGTGTATAGCTTATACACATGACAGGACACGCATATCTTTTCCATTTTTATTCATTCAGAATACTTACATACTATTTGAAAATGAAAGAGGCTGGGATTTTGTTTTATATCATTCGTTTATATTGTTCAGTATGCCTAAATGAGGCCATAGCACAGTTAACGGACGAGCAGAGGTGGTGACGTCATCGAGTCCGCTGCTGTTCCAATCACAGGTACGTAGGCCTACTCGCGTGCTCGCAAGTCGGTGCTTGAAGTACAGACTTCCCAAGGTATGACAATACATCAATATGAATTTGACATCAGATACTGATTCCTCCCAATATGGATTTGATTTGTCATGTATAACACCTATTAGCCAAATGTGAAAATTAATCGAAACGATCTTTCCTCCCATCAGATACTAATACCCCGCAATTGTGTTCAACCAGAGACGACGATGACATCATGGACGAGAACGGATTCCTCCCAATATGAATTTGATTTGTTAACACCTATTAGCCAAAGGATTTGATTTGTCATGCATAGCCTACCTATTAGCCAAATGTGGAAAGATAATCAAACGATCTTTCCTCCCATCAGATACTGATACCCCGCAATTGTGTTCAACCAGAGACGACGATGACATCATGGACGAGAACGGATTCCTCCCAATATGGATTTTATTTGTCATGTATAACACCTATTAAATCAAAACGATCTTTCCTCCCATCAGATACTGATACCCCGCAATTGTGTTCAACCAGAGACGACGATGACATCATGGACGAGAACGGATTCCTCCCAATATGGATTTGATTTGTCATGTATAACACCTATTAGCCAAATGTGAAAAATAATTGAAACGATCTTTCCTCCCTTCAGATACTGATACCCCGCAATTGTGTTCAACCAGAGACGACGATGACAACGGGAGCGGAGGTATACTGGACGAGAACGGGAACGGAGGTTTACCTTCTTCTTTTAGTATACCTTCTTCTTCTAAATGTCTGGTTATAAAAATCCATGCAGGCTTTATGTCCATGTAACCAGCATGAATTTGCTCATTGAAAAATGAGCAAATTCTAATTTACATTTTGCAGATGATGTGTTAAGAGTGATGTGTCAAGAGTGATGCGTTAAGGGTGATGTGTTAAGAGTGATGTTTAAGAGTGATGTGTTAAGTCTGAATAAAAAGTCTGAATAAAAATTGAAAAACATCTCATATTGTTTATTTATTACACTTCATTTACACAAATTAAGGAATTATACTTATATCTGGATATAAAGGTTTTGACTGTGGGAGGTTCGGTGTGGGAGTTATGTCCCCAAACGCTTTTCAGAACATTCCTTTGGCCAAATAGGAGATATACAATGTTGTCGTTTTTTGGCGCCGCCCTGTTGGCGAAATTTTCCAAAGACAATTTTTCCTTTGCCAAATAACTCCCGCCCACATTAATAATTCTTGGCCATATTTTTTATATAGACTCGGGTTTGCCCCTTGATGGTTTCCTTATAGTTCGAAGAACATTCCTTGGTCCAATTAGAAGATATAAAATTTCCTTGTTTATTGCGCCCCCTAATGGCGAAAAATTCCGGAATTTTTATCGAACGAGATTAAGGTTAGCAACAACATGTGTGTAAAATTTGGACTCGTTCCGATGCCTAATTTTGGATTTCTTTGGATTTTTGATTTTCCATGTCTAATTTAGCTCATAAACCAATATTCAAAACGCTCCCGTTTCGTCGTCGAAGGTCGGATCAAAAAACTGTCCGATAATTTCTTTGCGCGTGCGTCTAAAGATGTCGTGTGCAAAGTTTGCTGTTGATTGGTCAAGAAATGTGCGAGGAGTAGCGAAAAAACAGTTTTGCGGTTTTCGCGATATAGCGAAAAATATTCATAGACGCAAATGGGCGTGGCCTATACCAAAAGATGCAGCAGACTCCAGTGAATCTGTGTGTACAAGGTTTTGAATGTGGGAGGTTCGGTGTGGGAGTTATAGCCCCAAACGCGTATTCCTTGGTATAGCGCCACCTAGTGGCCGGCAGGTCTGGATTTTGTCGTCTGCTTAGTCCGAACAGATCTGGATCTAGTCATGCAATTCGCGTGTCGGCACCATTTACGGTTTGGGCTGTGGTATCACTTTTAGGGGGGCAAGTATAGGAATAATAATCCTTACAAAAACAATAGGGATCCAACCTGTTGGCTTGGACCCCTAATAATAAAAAAAATCCTTACAAAAACAATAGGGATCCAACCTGTTGGCTTGGACCCCTAATAATAATCCTTACAAAAACAATAGGGATCCAACCTGTTGGCTTGGACCCCTAACTAGAACTGCAAGCAGTTATGCAGGGGTCCAAGAAGTGTGCATTTCGCCGGCACAACGCGACAAGAAATGTGCATTTCGCCGGCACATCGCGAAGCATGTGTTGAAAACGCTACCCTGAACCTGTGGATACAAAGGATTTGACTGTGGTAGGAGTAGCGAGAAGTCAGTGTAGCGTTTTTGCGGCGAAATTTTGTAGAAGATATACAATTTCCTCGTTTATTGCGCCCCCTAATGGCGGAATTTTCCGAAATTTTTATCGAACGTCATTAAGGTTAGCACCAACATGTGTGTAGAATTTGGACTCGATCCGATGTCTAATTTTGGATTTTTTTGTATTTTTGATTTTCCACGTCTAATTTAGCTAATATACCAATATTCAAAATGCTATCGTTTCGTCGTCGAAGGTCGGATCAAAAAACTGTATATGATTCCTTTGCGTGTGCGTCTGAAGATGTCGTGTGCAAAGTTTTGTGTCGATTGGTCAAGAAATGTGGGAGGAGTAGCGAAAAAACAGTTTGCGGTTTTCGCGATTTAGCGAAAAATATTCATAGACGCAAATGGGCGTGGCCTAGACCAAAAGATGCAGCAGACTCCAGTGCATCTGTGTGTACAAGTTTTTGGACTGTGGGAGGTTCGGTGTGGGAGTTATAGCCCCAAACGCGTATTCCTTGGTATAGCGCCACCTAGTGGCCGGCATGTCTGGATTTTGTCGTCTGCGTAGTCCGAAGAGATCTGGATCTAGTCATGTAATTGGCGTGTGTGCACCATTTACGGTTTGGGCTGTGGTACCACTTTTAGGGGGGTAAGTATAAAAATAATAATAATAGGAAGAAAAATCCTTACAAAAACAATAGGGATCCAACCTGTTGGCTTGGACCCCTAATAATAATCCTTACAAAAACAATAGGGATCCAACCTGTTGGCTTGGACCCCTAACTAGAACTGCAAGCAGTTATGCAGGGGTCCAAGAAGTGTGCATTTCGCCGGCACAACGCGACAAGAAATGTGCATTTCGCCGGCACAACGCGAAGCATGTGTTGAAAACGCTACCCTGAACCTGTGGATACAAAAGGATTTGACTGTGGTAGGAGTAGCGAGAAGTCAGTGTAGCGTTTTCGCGGCGAAATTTTGTAGAAGATATACAATTTCCTCGTTTATTGCGCCCCCTAATGGCGGAATTTTCCGAAATTTTTATCGAACGTCATTAAGGTTAGCACCAACATGTGTGTAGAATTTGGACTCGATCCGATGTCTAATTTTGGATTTTTTTGTATTTTTGATTTTCCACGTCTAATTTAGCTAATATACCAATATTCAAAATGCTATCGTTTCGTCGTCGAAGGTCGGATCAAAAAACTGTATATGATTCCTTTGCGTGTGCGTCTGAAGATGTCGTGTGCAAAGTTTTGTGTCGATTGGTCAAGAAATGTGGGAGGAGTAGCGAAAAAACAGTTTTGCGGTTTTCGCGATTTTGCGAAAGAAAATTATAGACGCAAATGGACGTGGCCTATGCCAAAAGATGCAGCAGACTCCAGTGCATCTGTGTGTACAAGTTTTTGGACTCTGGGAGGTTCGGTGTGGGAGTTATAGCCCCAAACGCATTTTCCCTTGGTATAGCGCCACCTAGTGGCCGGCATGTCTGGATTTGGTTATCTGAGTAGCGGTGCCGGTACTGGTTCTAGTCATGCAATTGGCGCGTGTGCACCATTTACGGTTTGGGCTGTAGTCCAACAAGTACGGGGGGAAGAATAATAATAGGAAAAATCCTTACAAAAAACAATAGGGATCCAACCTGTTGGCTTGGACCCCTAACTAGAACTGCAAGCAGTTATGCAGGGGTCCAAGAAGTGTGCATTTCGCCGGCACAACGCGACAAGAAATGTGCATTTCGCCGGCACAACGCGAAGCATGTGTTCAAAACGCTACCCTGTACCTGTGGATACAAAGGATTTGACTGTGGTACGAGTAGCGAGAAGTCAGTGTAGCGTTTTCGCGGCGAAATTTTGTAGAAGATATACAATTTCCTTGTTTATTGCGCCCCCTAATGGCGAAATTTTCCGATATTTTTATCGAACGTCATTAAGGTTAGCACCAACAAGTCTGTAAAATGTGGGCTCGATCCGATGTATAATTCTGGATTTCTTCGGATTTTTGACTTTTCACGTCTAATTTAGCTAATAAACAAATATTCAAAACGCTACCGTTTCGTCGTCGAAGGTCGGATCAAAAAAGTGTCTAGGATTTCTTTGCGTGTGCGTCTGAAGATGTCGTGTGCAAAGTTTGGTGTTGATCGGGCGAGAAATGTGGGAGGAGTAGCGAAAAAAACAGTTTTGCGGTTTTCGCGATTTAGCGAAAAATATTCATAGACGCAAATGGGCGTGGCCTAGGCCAAAAGATGCAGCAGACTCCAGTGCATCTGTGTGTACAAGTTTTTGGACTCTGGGAGGTTCGGTGTGGAAGTTATAGCCCCAAACGCGTATTCCTTGGTATAGCGCCACCTAGGGACCGGCGTGTCTGGATTTTGTTATCTGAGTAGCGGTGCCGATTCTGGATCTAGTCATGCAATTGGCGCGTGTGCACCATTTACGGTTTGGGCTGTGGTACCACTTCTAAGGCGTACGAAATAATAATAATCCTTACAAAAACAATAGGGATCCAACCTGTTGGCTTGGACCCCTAACTAGAACTGCAAGCAGTTATGCAGGGGTCCAAGAAGTGTGCATTTCGCCGGCACAACGCGACAAGAAATGTGCATTTCGCCGGCACATCGCGAAGCATGTGTTGAAAACGCTACCCTGAACCTGTGGATACAAAGGATTTGACTGTGGTAGGAGTAGCGAGAAGTCAGTGTAGCGTTATCGCGGCGAAATTTTGTAGAAGATATACAATTTCCTCGTTTATTGCGCCCCCTAATGGCGGAATTGTCCGAAATTTTTATCGAACGTCATTAAGGTTAGCACCAACATGTGTGTAGAATTTGGACTCGATCCGATGTCTAATTTTGGATTTTCTTTGGATTTTTGATTTTCCACGTCTAATTTAGCTAATATACCAATATTCAAAATGCTATCGTTTCGTCGTCGAAGGTCGGATCAAAAAACTGTATATGATTCCTTTGCGTGTGCGTCTGAAGATGTCGTGTGCAAAGTTTTGTGTCGATTGGTCAAGAAATGTGGGAGGAGTAGCGAAAAAACAGTTTTGCGGTTTTCGCGATTTTGCGAAAAAAAATTATAGACGCAAATGGGCGTGGCCTATGCCAAAAGATGCAGCAGACTCCAGTGAATCTGTGTGTACGAGGTTTTGAATGTGGGAGGTTCGGTGTGGGAGTTATAGCCCCAAACGCCTCTTTCCTTGGTATAGCGCCACCTAGTGGCCGGCGTGTCTGGATTTTGTTGTCTGCTTAGAACTCAGGGCCCTGGATCTAGTCATGCAATTGGCGTGTCGGCACCATTTACGGTTTGGGCTGTGGACCCACTTCTAGGGGGGAATAATAATAACTAGAACTGCAAGCAGTTATGCAGGGGTCCAAGAAGTGTGCATTTCGCCGGCACAACGCGACAAGAAATGTGCGTTTCGCCGGCACAACGCGAAGCATGTGTTTAAAACGCTACCCTGAACCTGTGGATACAAAGGATTTGACTGTGGTAGGAGTAGCGAGAAGTCAGTGTAGCGTTTTCGCGGCGAAATTCTGTAGAAGATATACAATTTCCTCGTTTATTGCGCCCCCTAATGGCGGAATTTTCCGAATTTTTTATCGAACGTCCTTAAGGTTAGCACCAACATGTGTGTAGAATTTGGACTCGATCCGATGTCTAAATTTGGATTGTTTTGTATTTTTGATTTTCCACGACTAATTTAGCTAATATACCAATATTCAAAATGCTATCGTTTCGTCGTCGAAGTTCGGATCAAAAAACTGTATATGATTCCTTTGCGTGTGCGTCTGAAGATGTCGTGTGCAAAGTTTTGTGTCGATTGGTCAAGAAATGTGGGAGGAGTAGCGAAAAAACAGTTTTGCGGTTTTCGCGATTTTGCGAAAAAAAAATTATAGACGCAAATGGGCGTGGCCTAGGCCAAAAGATGCAGCAGACTCCAGTGCATCTGTGTGTACAAGTTTTTGGACTCTGGGAGGTTCGGTGTGGGAGTTATAGTCCCAAACGTGTTTCTCCTTGGTATAGCGCCACCTAGTGGCCGGCATGTCTGGATTTGGTTATCTGAGTAGCGGTGCCGGTACTGGTTCTAGTCATGCAATTGGCGCGTGTGCACCATTTACGGTTTGGGCTGTAGTCCAACAAGTACGGGGGGAAGAATAATAATAGGAAAAATCCTTACAAAAACAATAGGGATCCAACCTGTTGGCTTGGACCCCTAACTAGAACTGCAAGCAGTTATGCAGGGGTCCAAGAAGTGTGCATTTCGCCGGCACAACGCGAAGCATGTGTTGGAATTTGAGAAACGGCGTATGCCAAAAGATGCAACTGACTCCAGTGAATCTGTGCATATAACGTTTTTGACTGTGGGAGCTTCGGTGTGGGAGTTATAGCCCAAAACGTGTTTTCAGAACATTCCATTGGCCAGTTAGGAGATATATTATTTCGTCGTTTATTTGCGCCCCCTTGTGGCGATATTTTCCAAAGACAATCTTCCTTTGCCAAAAACTCCCGCCCACATTAATAATTCTTGGCCATATTTTTTATATAGACTCGGGTTTGCCCCTTGATGGTTCCCTTACAGTTTGAAGAACATTCCTTGGGCCAATTAGAAGATATACAATTTCCTCGTTTATTGCGCCCCCTAATGGCGAAATCTTCCGATTTTTTTATTGAACGCCATTAAGGGTAGCTCCGACATGTGTCTAAAATTTGGACTCGATCCGATGTCTATTTTTGATTTTTTGGGATTTTTGATTTTCCACGTCTAATTTAGCTAATAAACCAATATTCCAAACGCTACCGTTTCGTCGTCGAAGGTCGGATCAAAAAACTGTTGATGATTCCTTTGCGTGTGGGTCTGAAGATGTCGTGTGCAAAGTTTGGTGTTGATTGGTCAAGAAATGTGGGAGGAGTAGCGAAAAAACAGTTTAGCAGTTTTCGCGATTTAGCGAAAAATATTCATAGACGCAAATGGGCGTGGCCTAGGCCAAAAGATGCAGCAGACTCCAGTGAATATGTGGGTACAAGTTTTTGGACTCTGTGAGGTTCGGTGTGGGAGTTATAGCCCCAAACGCGTATTCCTTGGTATAGCGCCACCTAGTGGCCGGCGTGTCTGGATTTTGTCGTCTGCCTAGAACTCAGGGACCTGGATCTAGTCATGCAATTGGCGTGTCGGCACCATTTACGGTTTGGGCTGTGGGCACACTTTTAGTGCTGGAATAATAATAATAATAATAATAGGAATAATCCTTACAAAAACAATAGGGATCCAACCTGTTGGCTTGGACCCCTAACTAGAACTGCAAGCAGTTATGCAGGGGTCCAAGAAGTGTGCATTTCGCCGGCACAACGCGAAGCATGTGTTCAAAAATTGAGAAACAGCGTGTGCCAAAAGATGCAGCTGACTCCAGTGAATCTGTGGATAGAAAGGTTTTGACTGTGGGAGCTTCGGTGTGGGAGTTATAGCCCAAAACGCGTTTTCAGAACATTCCATTGGCAAGTTAGGAGATATATTATTTCGTCGTTTATTTGCGACCCCTTGTGGCGAAATTTTCCAAAGACAATTTTCCTTTGCCAAATAACTCCCGCCCACATTAATAATTCTTGGCCATATTTTTTATATAGACTCGGGTTTGCCCCTTGATGGTTTTCTTTGAGTTTGAAGAACATTCCTTTGGCCAATAAGAAGATATACAATTTCCTCGTTTATTGCGCCCCCTAATGGCGAAATATTCCGAAAATTTTATTGAACGACATTAAGGTTAGCACCAACATGTCTGTAAAATTTGGACTCGTTCCGATGTCTACCTTTGGATTTTTCTGGATTTTTGATTTTCCACGTCTAATTTAGCTAATATACCAATATTCAAAACGCTACCGTTTCGTCGTCGACGGTCGGATCAAAAAACTGTCCGATAATTTCTTTGCGTGTGCGTCTGAAGATGTCGTGTGCAAAGTTTGGTGTTGATTGGTCAAAAAATGTGGGAGGAGTAGGGAAAAAACTGTTTTGCGGTTTTCGCGATCTTGCGAAAAATATTCATAGACGCAAATGGGCGTGGCCTATGCCAAAAGATGCAGCAGACTCCAGTGAATATGTGTGTACAAGTTTTTTGACTGTGGGAGGTTCGGTGTGGGAGTTATAGCCCCAAACGCGTATTCCTTGGTATAGCGCCACCTAGTGGCCGGCGTGTCTGGATTTTGTCGTCTGCTTAGAACTCAGGGCCCTGGATCTAGTCATGCAATTGGCGTGTCGGCACCATTTACGGTTTGGGCTGTGGACCCACTTCTAGGGGGGAATAATAACTAGAACTGCAAGCAGTTATGCAGGGGTCCAAGAAGTGTGCATTTCGCCGGCACAACGCGACAAGAAATGTGCATTTCGCCGGCACATCGTGAAGCATGTGTTGAAAACGCTACCCTGAACCTGTGGATACAAAGGATTTGACTGTGGTAGGAGTAGCGAGAAGTCAGTGTAGCGTTTTTGCGGCGAAATTTTGTAGAAGATATACAATTTCCTCGTTATTGCGCCCCCTAATGGCGGAATTTTCCGAAATTTTTATACAACGTCATTAAGGTTAGCACCAACATGTGTGTAGAATTTGGACTCGATCCGATGTCTAATTTTGGATTTTTTTGTATTTTTGATTTTCCACGTCTAATTTAGCTAATATACCAATATTCAAAATGCTATCGTTTCGTCGTCGAAGGTCGGATCAAAAAACTGTATATGATTCCTTTGCGTGTGCGTCTGAAGATGTCGTGTGCAAAGTTTTGTGTCGATTGGTCAAGAAATGTGGGAGGAGTAGCGAAAAAACAGTTTTGCGGTTTTCGCGATTTTGCGAAAAAAAATTATAGACGCAAATGGGCGTGGCCTATGCCAAAAGATGCAGCAGACTCCAGTGAATCTGTGTGTACGAGGTTTGAATGTGGGAGGTTCGGTGTGGGAGTTATAGCCCCAAACGCATTTTCCCTTGGTATAGCGCCACCTAGTGGCCGGCGTGTCTGGATTTTGTTATCTGAGTAGCGGTGCCGGACCTGGATCTAGTCATGCAATTGGCGTGTCGGCACCATTTACGGTTTGGGCTGTGGACCCACTTTTAGCGCGGGAAGTATAATAATAATCCTTACAAAAACAATAGGGATCCAACCTGTTGGCTTGGACCCCTAATAAAAAAAATCCTTACAAAAACAATAGGGATCCAACCTGTTGGCTTGGACCCCTAACTAGAACTGCAAGCAGTTATGCAGGGGTCCAAGAAGTGTGCATTTCGCCGGCACAACGCGACAAGAAATGTGCATTTCGCCGGCACAACGCGAAGCATGTGTTGAAAACGCTACCCTGAACCTGTGGATACAAAGGATTTGACTGTGGTAGGAGTAGCGAGAAGTCAGTGTAGCGTTTTCGCGGCGAAATTTTGTAGAAGATATACAATTTCCTCGTTTATTGCGCCCCCTAATGGCGGAATTTTCCGAAATTTTTATCGAACGTCATTAAGGTTAGCACCAACATGTGTGTAGAATTTGGACTCGATCCGATGTCTAATTTTGGATTTTTAATTTTCCACGTCTAATTTAGCTAATAAACCAATATTCAAAACTCCACCGTTTCGTCGTCGAAGGTCGGATCAAAAAACTGTCTAAGATTTCTATGCGTGTGCGTCTGAAGATGTCGTGTGCAAAGTTTGGTGTCGATTGGTCAAGAAATGTGGGAGGAGTAGGGAAAAAACAGTTTTGCGGTTTTCGCGATTTAGCGAAAAATATTCATAGACGCAAATGGGCGTGGCCTAGGCCAAAAGATGCAGCAGACTCCAGTGCATCTGTGTGTACAAGTTTTTGGACTCTGGGAGGTTCGGTGTGGGAGTTATAGCCCCAAACGCGTATTCCTTGGTATAGCGCCACCTAGGGACCGGCGTGTCTGGATTTTGTTATCTTAGTAGCGGTGCCGATTCTGGATCTAGTCATCTAATTGGCGCGTGTGCACCATTTACGGTTTGGGCTGTGGTACCACTTCTAAGGCGTACGAAATAATAATAATCCTTACAAAAACAATAGGGATCCAACCTGTTGGCTTGGACCCCTAACTAGAACTGCAAGCAGTTATGCAGGGGTCCAAGAAGTGTGCATTTCGCCGGCACAACGCGACAAGAAATGTGCGTTTCGCCGGCACAAAGCGAAGCTTGTGTTCAAAACGCTACCCTGAACCTGTGGATACAAAGGATTTGACTGTGGTAGGAGTAGCGAGAAGTCAGTGAAGCGTTTTCGCGGCGAAATTTTGTAGAAGATATACAATTTCCTCGTTTATTGCGCCCCCTAATGGCGAAATTTTCCGATTTTTTTATGGAACGACATTAAGGTTAGCACCAACATGTGTGTCAAATTTGGACTCGATCCGATGTCTAATTTTGGATTTCTTTGGATTTTTGATATTCCACGTCTAATTTAGCTAATAAACCAATATTCAAAACGCTACCGTTTCGTCGTCGAAGGTCTGATCAAAAAAGTGTTCCATGCATTCTTTGCGTGTGCGTCGGAAGATGTCGTATGCAAAGTTTGGTGTCGATTGGTCAAGAAATGTGGGAGGAGTAGGGAAAAAACAGTTTTGCGGTTTTCGCGATTTAGCGAAAAATATTCATAGACGCAAATGGGCGTGGCCTAGGCCAAAAGATGCAGCAGACTCCAGTGCATCTGTGTGTATGAAGTTTTGAATGTGGGAGGTTCGGTGTGGGAGTTATAGCCCCAAACGCGTATTCCTTGGTATAGCGCCACCTAGTGGCCGGCAGGTCTGGATTTTGTCGTCTGCTTAGTCCGAACAGATCTGGATCTAGTCATGCAATTCGCGTGTCGGCACCATTTACGGTTTGGGCTGTGGTATCACTTTTAGGGGGGCAAGTATAGGAATAATAATCCTTACAAAAACAATAGGGATCCAACCTGTTGGCTTGGACCCCTAACTAGAACTGCAAGCAGTTATGCAGGGGTCCAAGAAGTGTGCATTTCGCCGGCACAACGCGACAAGAAATGTGCATTTCGCCGGCACAACGCGAACCAAGTATTCAAAACGCTACCGTGAACAACCTGTGGATATAAAGGTTTTGACTGTGAGAGGTTCAGTGTGGGAGTTTCGGCCCCAAACGCATTTTCCGCTACCGTTTAGTCGTCGACGGTTGGATCAAAATAGTTTTTACTGATTTGCAACGCAAAACATATATTCAAAACGCTACCGTTTCGTCAACGATGGTCGGATCAAAATAGTTTTGCTGATTTCTTGTAGTGTGCGTCTGAAGATGTCGTGTGCAAAGTTTGGTGTCAATTGGGCAAGAAATGTGGGAGGAGTAGCGAAAAGGCAGTTTAGCTGTTTTTGCGATTTTGCATAAAGAAAATACTGACGCAAATGGGCCTGGCCTATGCCAAAGATGCAGCTGACTCCAGTGAATCTGTGCGTGTAACGTTTTTGACTGTGGGAGCTTTGGTGTGGGAGTTATAGCCTAAAACGCGTTTTCAGAACATTCCATTGGCCAAATAGGATATATTATTTCGTCGTTTTTTGGCGCCGCCCTGTTGGCGAAATTTTCCAAAGACAATTTTCCTTTGCCAAATAACTCCCGCCTATATTATTAATTCTTGGCCATATTTTTTATATAGACTCGGGTTTGCCCCTTGATGGTTCCCTTATAGTTTGAAGAACATTCCTTTGGCCAATTAGAAGATATACAATTTCCTCGTTTATTGCGCCCCCTAATGGCGAAATATTCCGAATTCTTTATTGAACGCCATTAAGGGTAGCACCGACATGTGTCTAAAATTTGGACTTGATCCGACGTCTACTTTTGGTATTCTTTGAATTTTTGCGTTTTGACGTAAAACGTAGCCAATAAACAAATATTCAAAACGCTACCGTTTCGTCGTCGAAGGTCAGATCAAAAAACTGTTGATGATTCCTTTGCGTGTGCGTCTGAAGATGTCGTGTGCAAAGTTTGGTGTCGATTGGTCAAGAAATGTGGGAGGAGTAGGGAAAAAACAGTTTTGCGGTTTTCGCGATTTAGCGAAAAATATTCATAGACGCAAATGGGCGTGGCCTAGGCCAAAAGATGCAGCAGACTCCAGTGCATCTGTGTGTACAAGTTTTTGGACTCTGGGAGGTTCGGTGTCGGAGTTATAGCCCCAAACGCGTATTCCCTGGTATAGCGCCACCTAGTGGCCGGCGTGTCTGGATTTTGTCGTCTGCGTAGTCCGAAGAGATCTGGATCTAGTCATGTAATTGGCGTGTGTGCACCATTTACGGTTTGGGCTGTGGTACCACTTTTAGGGGGGTAAGTATAAAAATAACTAGAACTGCAAGCAGTTATGCAGGGGTCCAAGAAGTGTGCATTTCGCCGGCACAACGCGAAGCATGTGTTCGAAATTGAGGAACGGCGTATGCCAAAAGATGCAGCTGACTCCAGTGAATCTGTAGATATAACGTTTTTGATTGTGGGAGCTTCGGTGTGGGAGTTATAGCCTAAAACGCGTTTTCAGAACATTCCATTGGCCAGTTAGGAGATATATTATTTCGTCGTTTATTTGCGCCCCCTTGTGGCGAAATTTTCCAAAGACAATTTTCCTTTGCCAAATAACTCCCGCCCACATTAATAATTCTTGGCCATATTTTTTATATAGACTCGGGTTTGCCCCTTGATGGTTCCCTTATAGTTTGAAGAACATTCTTTTGGCCAATTAGAAGATATACAATTTCCTTGTTTATTGCGCCCCCTAATGGCGAAATATTCCGAATTCTTTATTGAACTCCATTAAGGGGAGCACCGACATGTGTGTAGAATTAGGACTCGATCCGATGTCTACTTTTGTATTTTTTTGTATTTTTGATTTTCCACGTCTAATTTAGCTAATAAACAAATATTCAAAATGCTACCGTTTCGTTGTCGAAGGTCGGATCAAAAAACTGTATATGATTTCTTTGCGTGTGCGTCTGAAGATTCCGTGTGCAAAGTTTGGTGTTGATTGGTCAAGAAAAGTGCGAGGAGTAGCGAAAAAACAGTTTTGCGGTTTTCGCGATTTAGCGAAAAATATTCATAGACGCAAATGGGCGTGGCCTATACCAAAAGATGCAGCAGACTCCAGTGAATCTGTGTGTACAAGGTTTTGAATGTGGGAGGTTCGGTGTGGGAGTTAAAGCCCCAAACGCGTCTTTCCTTGGTATAGCGCCACCTAGTGGCCGGCGTGTCTGGATTTGGTCGTCTGCTTAGAACTCAGGGCCCTGGATCTAGTCATGCAATTGGCGTGTCGGCACCATTTACGGTTTGGGCTGTGGACCCACTTCTAGGGGGGAATAATAACTAGAACTGCAAGCAGTTATGCAGGGGTCCAAGAAGTGTGCATTTCGCCGGCACAACGCGACAAGAAATGTGCATTTCGCCGGAAAAAACGCGAAGCATGTGTTCAAAACGCTACCCTGAACCTGTGGAGTAGCGAGAAGTCAGTGTAGCGTTTTCGCGGCGAAATTTTTGTAGAAGATATACAATTTCCTCGTTTATTGCGCCCCCTAATGGCGAAATTTTCCGAAATTTTTATCGAAGGTCATTAAGGTTAGCACCAACATGTGTCTAAAATTTGGACTCGATCCGATGTCTAATTTTGGAATTTTTTGTTTTTTTAATTTTCCACGTCTAATTTAGCTAATAAAAGAATATTCAAAACTCTACCGTTTCGTCGTCGAAGGTCGGATCAAAAAACTGTATATGATTTCTTTGCGTGTGCGTCTGAAGATGCCGTGTGCAAAGTTTGGTGTTGATTGGTCAAGAAATGTGCGAGAAGTAGCGAAAAAACAGTTTTGCGGTTTTCGCGATTTAGCGAAAAATATTCATAGACGCAAATGGGCGTGGCCTAGGCCAAAAGATGCAGCAGACTCCAGTGCATCTGTGTGTACAAGTTTTTGGACTGTGGGAGGTTCGGTGTGGGAGTTATAGCCCCAAACGCGTATTCCTTGGTATAGCGCCACCTAGTGGCCGGCATGTCTGGATTTTGTCGTCTGCGTAGTCCGAAGAGATCTGGATCTAGTCATGTAATTGGCGTGTGTGCACCATTTACGGTTTGGGCTGTGGTACCACTTTTAGGGGGGTAAGTATAATTATGCAGGGGTCCAAGAAGTGTGCATTTCGCCGGCACAACGCGACAAGAAATGTGCATTTCGCCGGAAAAACGCGAAGCATGTGTTCAAAACGCTACCCTGAACCTGTGGAGTAGCGAGAAGTCAGTGTAGCGTCTTCGCGGCGAAATTTTTGTAGAAGATATACAATTTCCTCGTTTATTGCGCCCCCTAATGGCGAAATTTTCCGAATTTTTATCGAAGGTCATTAAGGTTAGCACCAACATGTGTCTAAAATTTGGACTCGATCCGATGTCTAATTTTGGAATTTTTTGGTTTTTTAATTTTCCACGTCTAATTTAGCTAATAAAAGAATATTCAAAACTCTACCGTTTCGTCGTCGAAGGTCGGATCAAAAAACTGTATATGATTTCTTTGCGTGTGCGTCTGAAGATGCCGTGTGCAAAGTTTGGTGTTGATTGGTCAAGAAATGTGCGAGGAGTAGCGAAAAAACAGTTTTGCGGTTTTCGCGATTTAGCGAAAAATATTCATAGACGCAAATGGGCGTGGCCTAGACCAAAAGATGCAGCAGACTCCAGTGCATCTGTGTGTACAAGTTTTTGGACTGTGGGAGGTTCGGTGTGGGAGTTATAGCCCCAAACGCGTATTCCTTGGTATAGCGCCACCTAGTGGCCGGCATGTCTGGATTTTGTCGTCTGCGTAGTCCGAAGAGATCTGGATCTAGTCATGTAATTGGCGTGTGTGCACCATTTACGGTTTGGGCTGTGGTACCACTTTTAGGGGGGTAAGTATAATAATAATAATAACTAGAACTGCAAGCAGTTATGCAGGGGTCCAAGAAATGTGCATTTCGCCGGCACAACGCGACAAGAAATGTGCGTTTCGCCGGCACAACGCGAAGCATGTGTTTAAAACGCTACCCTAAACCTGTGGATACAAAGGATTTGACTGTGGTAGGAGTTGCGAGAAGTCAGTGTAGCGTTTTCGCAGCGAAATTCTGTAGAAGATATACAATTTCCTCGTTTATTGCGCCCCCTAATGGCGAAATTTTCCGATATTTTTATCGAACGTCCTTAAGGTTAGCACCGACATGTCTGTAAAATTTGGGCTCGATCCGATGTATAATTCTGGATTTCTTTGGATTTTTGACTTTTCACGTCTAATTTAGCTAATAAACAAATATTCAAAACGTTACCGTTTCGTCGTCGAAGGTCGGATCAAAAAAGTGTCTAGGATTTCTTTGCGTGTGCGTCTGAAGATGCCGTATGCAAAGTTTTGTGTCAATTGGTCAAGAAATGTGGGAGGAGTAGCGAAAAAACAGTTTTGCGGTTTTCACGATTTTGCGAAAAATATTCATAGACGCAAATGGGCGTGGCCTAGGCCAAAAGATGCAGCAGACTCCAGTGCATCTGTGTGTACAAGTTTTTGGACTCTGGGAGGTTCGGTGTGGGAGTTATAGCCCCAAACGCGTAATCCTTGGTATAGCGCCACCTAGGGACCGGCGTGTCTGGATTTTGTTATCTTAGTAGCGGTGCCGATTCTGGATCTAGTCATCTAATTGGCGCGTGTGCACCATTTACGGTTTGGGCTGTGGTACCACTTCTAAGGCGTACGAAATAATAATAATAATAATCCTTACAAAAACAATAGGGATCCAACCTGTTGGCTTGGACCCCTAATAAGAAAAATCCTTACAAAAACAATAGGGATCCAACCTGTTGGCTTGGACCCCTAATAATAATAAAAAAAATCCTTACAAAAACAATAGGGATCCAACCTGTTGGCTTGGACCCCTAACTAGAACTGCAAGCAGTTATGCAGGGGTCCAAGAAGTGTGCATTTCGCCGGCACAACGCGAAGCATGTGTTCGAAATTGAGGAACGGCGTATGCCAAAAGATGCAGCTGACTCCAGTGAATCTGTGGATGTAACGTTTTTGACTGTGGGAGCTTCGGTGTGGGAGTTATAGCCGTTTTCAGAACATTCCATTGGCCAGTTAGGAGATATATTATTTCGTCGTTTATTTGCGCCCCCTCGTGGCGAAATTTTCCAAAGACAATTTTCCTTTGCCAAATAACTCCCGCCCACATAAATAACTCTTGGCCATATTTTTTATATAGACTCGGGTTTGCCCCTTGATGGTTCCCTTATAGTTTGAAGAACATTCTTTTGGCCAATTAGAAGATATACAATTTCCTCGTTTATTGCGCCCCCTAATGGCGAAATATTCCGAAAATTTTATTGAACGACATTAAGGTTAGCACCAACATGTCTGTAAAATTTGGACTCGTTCCGATGTCTACTTTTGGATTTTTCTGGATTTTTGATTTTCCACGTCTAATTTAGCTAATATACCAATATTCAAAACGCTACCGTTTCGTCGTCGACGGTCGGATCAAAAAACTGTCCGATAATTTCTTTGCGTGTGCGTCTGAAGATGTCGTGTGCAAAGTTTTGTGTCAATTGGTCAAGAAATGTGGGAGGAGTAGGGAAAATACAGTTTTGCGGTTTTCGCAATTTTGCGAAAAAAAATTATAGACGCAAATGGGCGTGGCCTATGCCAAAAGATGCAGCAGACTCCAGTGCATCTGTGTGTACAAGGTTTTGAATGTGGGAGGTTCGGTGTGGGAGTTATAGCCCCAAACGCGTATTCCTTGGTATAGCGCCACCTAGTGGCCGGCAGGTCTGGATTTTGTCGTCTGCTTAGTCCGAACAGATCTGGATCTAGTCATGCAATTCGCGTGTCGGCACCATTTACGGTTTGGGCTGTGGTATCACTTTTAGGGGGGCAAGTATAGGAATAATAATCCTTACAAAAACAATAGGGATCCAACCTGTTGGCTTGGACCCCTAATAATAATAATCCTTACAAAAACAATAGGGTTCCAACCTGTTGGCTTGGACCCCTAACTAGAACTGCAAGCAGTTATGCAGGGGTCCAAGAAGTGTGCATTTCGCCGGCACAACGCGACAAGAAATGTGCGTTTCGCCGGCACAACGCGTAGCAAGTATTCAAAACGCTACCGTGAACAACATGTGGATATAAAGGTTTTGACTGTGGGAGCTTCGGTGTGGGAGTTATAGCCTAAAACGCGTTTTCAGAACATTCCATTGGCCAAATAGGAGATAGACAATGTCGTCGTTTTTTGGAGCCGCCCTGTTGGCGAAATTTTCCAAAGACAATTTTCCTTTGCCAAATAACTCCCGCCCACATTAATAATTATAAGCCATATTTTCTGTATAGACTCGGGTTTGCCCCTTGATGGTTTCACTTGAGTTTGAAGAACATTCCTTTGGCCAATTAGAAGATATACAATTTCCTCGTTTATTGCGCCCCCTAAAGGCGAAATTGTCCGAATTTTTTATCGTACGTCATTAAGGTTAGCACCAACATATGTGTAGAATTTGGACTCGATCCGATGTCTAATTTTGGATTTTTTTGGATTTTAAATGTTCCACGTCTAATTTAGCTAATAAACAAATATTGAAAACTCTACCGTTTCGTTGTCGAAGGTCGGATCAAATAACTGTTGATGATTTCTTTGCGTGTGGGTCTGAAGATGTCGTGTGCAAAGTTTGGTGTCGATTGGTCAAAAAATGTGGGAGGAGTAGGGAAAAAACAGTTTTGCGGTTTTCGCGATTTAGCGAAAAATATTCATAGACGCAAATGGGCGTGGCCTAGGCCAAAAGATGCAGCAGACTCCAGTGCATCTGTGGGTACAAGTTTTTGGACTCTGTGAGGTTCGGTGTGGGAGTTATAGCCCCAAACGCGTATTCCTTGGTATAGCGCCACCTAGTGACCGGCGTGTCCGGATTTTGTCGTCTGCGTACACATCACAGACATGGATCTAGTCATGCAATTGGCGTGTCCGCACCATTTACGGTTTGGGGTGTGGGCCCACTTTTAGGGAAGGAAGTATAACTAGAACTGCAAGCAGTTATGCAGGGGTCCAAGAAGTGTGCATTTCGCCGGCACAACGCGACAAGAAATGTGCTTTTCGCCGGCACAACGCGGAGCATGTGTTGAAAACGCTACCCTGAACCTGTGGATACAAAGGATTTGACTGTGGTAGGAGTAGCGAGAAGTCAGTGTAGCGTTTTTGTGGCGAAATTTTGTCGAAGATATACAATTTCCTCGTTTATTGCGCCCCCTAATGGCGAAATTTTCCGAAATTTTTATCGAAGGTCATTAAGGTTAGCACCAACATGTGTCTAAAATTTGGACTCGATCCGATGTCTAATTTTGGATTTTTTTGTTTTTTTAATTTTCCACGTCTAATTTAGCTAATAAAAGAATATTCAAAACTCTACCGTTTCGTCGTCGAAGGTCGGATCAAAAAACTGTATATGATTTCTTTGCGTGTGCGTCTGAAGATGCCGTGTGCAAAGTTTGGTGTTGATTGGTCAAGAAATGTGCGAGGAGTAGCGAAAAAACAGTTTTGCGGTTTTCGCGATTTAGCGAAAAATATTCATAGACGCAAATGGGCGTGGCCTAGACCAAAAGATGCAGCAGACTCCAGTGCATCTGTGTGTACAAGTTTTTGGACTGTGGGAGGTTCGGTGTGGGAGTTATAGCCCCAAACGCGTATTCCTTGGTATAGCGCCACCTAGTGGCCGGCATGTCTGGATTTTGTCGTCTGCGTAGTCCGAAGAGATCTGGATCTAGTCATGTAATTGGCGTGTGTGCACCATTTACGGTTTGGGCTGTGGTACCACTTTTAGGGGGGTAAGTATAAAAATAACTAGAACTGCAAGCAGTTATGCAGGGGTCCAAGAAGTGTGCATTTCGCCGGCACAACGCGACAAGAAATGTGCATTTCGCCGGCACAACGCGAAGCAGGTATTCAAAACGCTACCGTGAACAACCTGTGGATATAAAGGTTTTGACTGTGAGAGGTTCAGTGTGGGAGTTTCTGCCCCAAACGCATTTTCCGCTACCGTTTAGTCGTCGACGGTTGGATCAAAATAGTTTTTACTGATTTGCAACGCAAAACATATATTCAAAACGCTACCGTTTCGTCAACGATGGTCGGATCAAAATAGTTTTGCTGATTTCTTGTAGTGTGCGTCTGAAGATGTCGTGTGCAAAGTTTGGTGTCAATTGGGCAAGAAATGTGGGAGGAGTAGCGAAAAGGCAGTTTAGCTGTTTTTGCGATTTTGCATAAAGAAAATACTGACGCAAATGGGCCTGACCTATGCCAAAAGATGCAGCTGACTCCAGTGAATCTGGGCGTGTAACGTTTTTGACTGTGGGAGCTTTGGTGTGGGAGTTATAGCCTAAAACGCGTTTTCAGAACATTCCATTGGCCAAATAGGAGATATATTATTTCGTCGTTTTTTGGCGCCGCCCTGTTGGCGAAATTTTCCAAAGACAATTTTCCTTTGCCAAATAACTCCCGCCTACATTATTAATTCTTGGCCATATTTTTTATATAGACTCGGGTTTTCCCCTTGATGGTTCCCTTATAGTTTGAAGAACATTCCTTTGGCCAATTAGAAGATATACAATTTCCTCGTTTATTGCGCCCCCTAATGGCGAAATATTCCGAATTCTTTATTGAACGCCATTAAGGGTAGCACCGACATGTGTCTAAAATTTGGACTTGATCCGACGTCTACTTTTGGTATTCTTTGAATTTTTGCGTTTTGAGTTAAAATGTAGCCAATAAACAAATATTCAAAACGCTACCGTTTCGTCGTCGAAGGTCGGATCAAAAAACTGTTGATGATTCCTTTGCGTGTGCGTTTGAAGATGTCGTGTGCGAAGTTTGGTGTTGATTAGTCAAGAAATGTGGGAGGAGTAGGGAAAAAACTGTTTTGCGGTTTTCGCGATTTAGCGAAAAATATTCATGGACGCAAATGGGCGTGGCCTAGCCCAAAAGATGCAGCAGACTCCAGTGCATCTGTGGGTATAACGTTTTTGACTGTGGGAGGTTCGGTGTGGGAGTTATAGCCCCAAACGCGTATTCCTTGGTATAGCGCCACCTAGTGGCCGGCATGTCTGGATTTGGTCGTCTGCGTAGTCCGAAGAGATCTGGATCTAGTCATGCAATTGGCGTGTCGGCACCATTTACGGTTTGGGCTGTGGGCCCACTTTTAGGGGGGTAAGTATAATAAAAATAAAAAGAAAAATCCTTACAAAAACAATAGGGTTCCAACCTGTTGGCTTGGACCCCTAACTAGAACTGCAAGCAGTTATGCAGGGGTCCAAGAAGTGTGCATTTCGCCGGCACAACGCGAACCAAGTATTCAAAACGCTACCGTGAACAACCTGTGGATATAAAGGTTTTGACTGTGAGAGGTTCAGTGTGGGAGTTTCGGCCCCAAACGCATTTTCCGCTACCGTTTAGTCGTCGACGGTTGGATCAAAATAGTTTTTACTGATTTGCAACGCAAAACATATATTCAAAACGCTACCGTTTCGTCAACGATGGTCGGATCAAAATAGTTTTGCTGATTTCTTGTAGTGTGCGTCTGAAGATGTCGTGTGCAAAGTTTGGTGTCAATTGGGCAAGAAATGTGGGAGAAGTAGCAAAAAGGCAGTTTAGCTGTTTTTGCGATTTTGCATAAAGAAAATACTGACGCAAATGGGCCTGGCCTATGCCAAAAGATGCAGCTGACTCCAGTGAATCTGTGCGTATAAAGTTTTTGACTGTGGGAGCTTCGGTGTGGGAGTTATAGCCTAAAACGCGTTTTCAGAACATTCCATTGGCCAAATAGGAGATAGACAATGTCGTCGTTTTTTGGAGCCGCCCTGTTGGCGAAATTTTCCAAAGACAATTTTCCTTTGCCAAATAACTCCCGCCCACATTAATAATTATAAGCCATATTTTCTGTATAGACTCGGGTTTGCCCCTTGATGGTTTCACTTGAGTTTGAAGAACATTCCTTTGGCCAATTAGAAGATATACAATTTCCTCGTTTATTGCGCCCCCTAAAGGCGGAATCTTCCGAATTTTTTTACGGACGACGTTAAGGTTGGCACCAACATGTGTGTAAAATTTGGACTCGATCCGATGTCTAATTTTGGATTTTCTGGGATTTTTGTTATTCAACGTCTAATTTAGCAAATAAACCAATATTCAAAATGCTATCGTTTCGTCGTCGAAGGTCGGATCAAAAAACTGTATATGATTCCTTTGCGTGTGCGTCTGAAGATGTCGTGTGCAAAGTTTTGTGTCGATTGGTCAAGAAATGTGGGAGGAGTAGCGAAAAAACAGTTTTGCGGTTTTCGCGATTTTGCGAAAAAAAATTATAGACGCAAATGGGCGTGGCCTAGGCCAAAAGATGCAGCAGACTCCAGTGCATCTGTGTGTACAAGTTTTTGGACTGTGGGAGGTTCGGTGTGGGAGTTATAGCCCCAAACGCGTATTCCTTGGTATAGCGCCACCTAGTGGCCGGCGTGTCTGGATTTTGTCGTCTGCATAGTCTTCACTGACCTGGATCTAGTCATGCAATTGGCGTGTGTGCAACATTTACGGTATGGGCTGTATTCCCACTTTCTTGGTAGGAAGTATAATAATAATAATAATAAGAAAAATCCCTACAAAAACAATAGGGATCCAACCTGTTGGCTTGGACCCCTAATAATAATAAAAACTAGAACTGCAAGCAGTTATGCAGGGGTCCAAGAAGTGTGCATTTCGCCGGCACAACGCGACAAGAAATGTGCGTTTCGCCGGCACAACGCGAAGCATGTGTTCAAAACGCTACCCTGAACCTGTGGATACAAAGGATTTGACTGTGGTAGGAGTAGCGAGAAGTCAGTTCGCAGCGAAATTTTTTAGAAGATATACAATTTCCTCGTTTATGGCGCCCCCTAATGGCGAAATTTTCCGATTTTTTTATTGAACGGCATTAAGGTTAGCACCAACATGTCTGTAAAATTTGGACTCGTTCTGATGTCTACTTTTTGATTTTTCTGGATTTTTGATTTTCCACGTCTAATTTAGCTCATAAACCAATATTCAAAACGCTCCCGTTTCGTCAACGAAGGTCGGATCAAAAAATTGTCCGATAATTTCTTTGCGCGTGCGTCTAAAGATGTCGTGTGCAAAGTTTGGTGTTGATTGGTCAAGAAATGTGCGAGGAGTAGCGAAAAAACAGTTTTGCGGTTTTCGCGATTTAGCGAAAAATATTCATAGACGCAAATGGGCGTGGCCTAGGCCAAAAGATGCGGCAGACTCCAGTGCATCTGTGTGTACAAGTTTTTGGACTGTGGGAGGTTCGGTGTGGGAGTTATAGCCCCAAACGCGTCTTTCCTTGGTATAGCGCCACCTAGTGGCCGGCGTGTCTGGATTTGGTCGTCTGCTTAGAACTCAGGGCCCTGGATCTAGTCATGCAATTGGCGTGTCGGCACCATTTACGGTTTGGGCTGTGGACCCACTTCTAGGGGGGAATAATAATAATAATAATAATAATAATAATAAAAAAAATCCTTACAAAAACAATAGGGATCCAACCTGTTGGCTTGGACCCCTAACTAGAACTGCAAGCAGTTATGCAGGGGTCCAAGAAGTGTGCATTTCGCCGGCACAACGCGACAAGAAATGTGCATTTCGCCGGCACATCGCGAAGCATGTGTTGAAAACGCTACCCTGAACCTGTGGATACAAAGGATTTGACTGTGGTAGGAGTAGCGAGAAGTCAGTGTAGCGTTTTTGCGGCGAAATTTTGTAGAAGATATACAATTTCCTCGTTTATTGCGCCCCCTAATGGCGGAATTTTCCGAAATTTTTATCGAACGTCATTAAGGTTAGCACCAACATGTGTGTAGAATTTGGACTCGATCCGATGTCTAATTTTGTATTTTTTTGTATTTTTGATTTTCCACGTCTAATTTAGCTAATATACCAATATTCAAAATGCTATCGTTTCGTCGTCGAAGGTCGGATCAAAAAACTGTATATGATTCCTTTGCGTGTGCGTCTGAAGATGTCGTGTGCAAAGTTTTGTGTCGATTGGTCAAGAAATGTGGGAGGAGTAGCGAAAAAACAGTTTTGCGGTTTTCGCGATTTTGCGAAAAAAAATTATGGACGCAAATGGGCGTGGCCTATGCCAAAAGATGCAGCAGACTCCAGTGAATCTGTGTGTACGAGGTTTTGAATGTGGGAGGTTCGGTGTGGGAGTTATAGCCCCAAACGCGTCTTTCCTTGGTATAGCGCCACCTAGTGGCCGGCGTGTCTGGATTTTGTTATCTGAGTAGCGGTGCCGATTCTGGATCTAGCCATGCAATTGGCGCGTGTGCACCATTTACGGTTTGGGCTGTAGTCCAACAAGTACGGGGGGAAGAATAATAATAGGAAAAATCCTTACAAAAACAATAGGGATCCAACCTGTTGGCTTGGACCCCTAACAAGAAGTGTGCATTTCGCCGGCACAACGCGACAAGAAATGTGCATTTCGCCGGCACATCGCGAAGCATGTGTTGAAAACGCTACCCTGAACCTGTGGATACAAAGGATTTGACTGTGGTAGGAGTAGCGAGAAGTCAGTGCAGCGTTTTTGCGGCGAAATTTTGTAGAAGATATACAATTTCCTCGTTTATTGCGCCCCCTAATGGCGGAATTTTCCGAAATTTTTATCGAACGTCATTAAGGTTAGCACCAAAATGTGTGTAGAATTTGGACTCGATCCGATGTCTAATTTTGGATTTTTTTGTATTTTTGATTTTCCACGTCTAATTTAGCTAATATACCAATATTCAAAATGCTATCGTTTCGTCGTCGAAGGTCGGATCAAAAAACTGTATATGATTCCTTTGCGTGTGCGTCTGAAGATGTCGTGTGCAAAGTTTTGTGTCGATTGGTCAAGAAATGTGGGAGGAGTAGCGCAAAAACAGTTTTGCGGTTTTCGCGATTTTGCGAAAAAAAATTATAGACGCAAATGGGCGTGGCCTATGCCAAAAGATGCAGCAGACTCCAGTGAATCTGTGTGTACGAGGTTTTGAATGTGGGAGGTTCGGTGTGGGAGTTATAGCCCCAAACGCATTTTCCCTTGGTATAGCGCCACCTAGTGGCCGGCGTGTCTGGATTTTGTTATCTGAGTAGCGGTGCCGGACCTGGATCTAGTCATGCAATTGGCGTGTCGGCACCATTTACGGTTTGGGCTGTGGACCCACTTTTAGCGCGGGAAGTATAATAACTAGAACTGCAAGCAGTTATGCAGGGGTCCAAGAAGTGTGCATTTCGCCGGCACAACGCGACAAGAAATGTGCATTTCGCCGGTACATCGCGAAGCATGTGTTCAAAACGCTACCCTGAACCTGTGGATACAAAGGATTTGACTGTGGTAGGAGTAGCGAGAAGTCAGTGTAGCGTTTTTGCGGCGAAATTTTGTAGAAGATATACAATTTCCTCGTTTATTGCGCCCCCTAATGGCGGAATTTTCCGAATTTTTTATCGAACATCATTAAGGTTAGCACCAACATGTGTGTAGAATTTGGACTCGATCCGATGTCTAATTTTGGATTTTTTTGTATTTTTGATTTTCCACGTCTAATTTAGCTAATATACCAATATTCAAAATGCTATCGTTTCGTCGTCGAAGGTCGGATCAAAAAACTGTATATGATTCCTTTGCGTGTGCGTCTGAAGATGTCGTGTGCAAAGTTTTGTGTCGATTGGTCAAGAAATGTGGGAGGAGTAGCGAAAAAAACAGTTTTGCGGTTTTCGCGATTTTGCGGAAAAAAATTATAGACGCAAATGGGCGTGGCCTATGCCAAAAGATGCAGCAGACTCCAGTGAATCTGTGTGTACGAGGTTTTGAATGTGGGAGGTTCGGTGTGGGAGTTATAGCCCCAAACGCATTTTCCCTTGGTATAGCGCCACCTAGTGGCCGGCGTGTCTGGATTTTGTTATCTGAGTAGCGGTGCCGGACCTGGATCTAGTCATGCAATTGGCGTGTCGGCACCATTTACGGTTTGGGCTGTGGACCCACTTTTAGCGCGGGAAGTATAATAATAATAATAATAATCCTTACAAAAACAATAGGGATCCAACCTGTTGGCTTGGACCCCTAATAATAATAATCCTTACAAAAACAATAGGGATCCAACCTGTTGGCTTGGACCCCTAATAATAATAGGAAGAAAAATCCTTACAAAAACAATAGGGATCCAACCTGTTGGCTTGGACCCCTAATAATAATAATAACTAGAACTGCAAGCAGTTATGCAGGGGTCCAAGAAGTGTGCATTTCGCCGGCACAACGCGACAAGAAATGTGAATTTCGCCGGCACAACGCGAAGCATGTGTTCAAAACGCTACCCTGAACCTGTGGATACAAAGGATTTGACTGTGGTAGGAGTAGCGAGAAGTCAGTTCGCAGCGACATTTTTTAGAAGATATACAATTTCCTCGTTTATGGCGCCCCCTAATGGCGAAATTTTCCGATTTTTTTATCGAACGGCATTAAGGTTAGCACCAACATGTCTGTAAAATTTGGACTCGTTCCGATGTCTACTTTTGGATTTTTCTGGATTTTTGATTTTCCACGTCTAATTTAGCTAATATACCAATATTCAAAACGCTACCGTTTCGTCGTCGACGGTCGGATCAAAAAACTGTCCGATAATTTCTTTGCGTGTGCGTCTGAAGATGTCGTGTGCAAAGTTTGGTGTTGATTGGTCAAAAAATGTGGGAGGAGTAGGGAAAAAACTGTTTTGCGGTTTTCGCGATTTTGCGAAAAATATTCATAGACGCAAATGGGCGTGGCCTAGGCCAAAAGATGCAGCAGACTCCAGTGCATCTGTGTGTATAAAGTTTTGAATGTGGGAGGTTCGGTGTGGGAGTTATAGCCCCAAACGCGTATTCCTTGGTATAGCGCCACCTAGTGGCCGGCAGGTCTGGATTTTGTCGTCTGCTTAGTCCGAACAGATCTGGATCTAGTCATGCAATTCGCGTGTCGGCACCATTTACGGTTTGGGCTGTGGTATCACTTTTAGGGGGGCAAGTATAGGAATAATAATCCTTACAAAAACAATAGGGATCCAACCTGTTGGCTTGGACCCCTAATAATAATAATAAAAATCCTTACAAAAACAATAGGGATCCAACCTGTTGGCTTGGACCCCTAACTAGAACTGCAAGCAGTTATGCAGGGGTCCAAGAAGTGTGCATTTCGCCGGCACAACGCGACAAGAAATGTGCGTTTCGCCGGCACATCGCGAAGCATGTGTTCAAAACGCTACCCTGAACCTGTGGATACAAAGGATTTGACTGTGGTAGGAGTAGCGAGAAGTCAGTGTAGCGTTTTTGCGGCGAAATTTTGTAGAAGATATACAATTTCCTCGTTTATTGCGCCCCCTAATGGCGGAATTTTCCGAAATTTTTATCGAACGTCATTAAGGTTAGCACCAACATGTGTGTAGAATTTGGACTCGATCCGATGTCTAATTTTGGATTTTTTTGTATTTTTGATTTTCCACGTCTAATTTAGCTAATATACCAATATTCAAAATGCTATCGTTTCGTCGTCGAAGGTCGCATCAAAAAACTGTATATGATTCCTTTGCGTGTGCGTCTGAAGATGTCGTGTGCAAAGTTTTGTGTCGATTGGTCAAGAAATGTGGGAGGAGTAGCGCAAAAACAGTTTTGCGGTTTTCGCGATTTTGCGAAAAAAAATTATAGACGCAAATGGGCGTGGCCTATGCCAAAAGATGCAGCAGACTCCAGTGAATCTGTGTGTACGAGGTTTTGAATGTGGGAGGTTCGGTGTGGGAGTTATAGCCCCAAACGCATTTTCCCTTGGTATAGCGCCACCTAGTGGCCGGCGTGTCTGGATTTTGTTATCTGAGTAGCGGTGCCGGACCTGGATCTAGTCATGCAATTGGCGTGTCGGCACCATTTACGGTTTGGGCTGTGGACCCACTTTTAGCGCGGGAAGTATAACTAGAACTGCAAGCAGTTATGCAGGGGTCCAAGAAGTGTGCATTTCGCCGGCACAACGCGACAAGAAATGTGCATTTCGCCGGTACATCGCGAAGCATGTGTTCAAAACGCTACCCTGAACCTGTGGATACAAAGGATTTGACTGTGGTAGGAGTAGCGAGAAGTCAGTGTAGCGTTTTTGCGGCGAAATTTTGTAGAAGATATACAATTTCCTCGTTTATTGCGCCCCCTAATGGCGGAATTTTCCGAAATTTTTATCGAACATCATTAAGGTTAGCACCAACATGTGTGTAGAATTTGGACTCGATCCGATGTCTAATTTTGGATTTTTTTGTATTTTTGATTTTCCACGTCTAATTTAGCTAATATACCAATATTCAAAATGCTATCGTTTCGTCGTCGAAGGTCGGATCAAAAAACTGTATATGATTCCTTTGCGTGTGCGTCTGAAGATGTCGTGTGCAAAGTTTTGTGTCGATTGGTCAAGAAATGTGGGAGGAGTAGCGAAAAAAACAGTTTTGCGGTTTTCGCGATTTTGCGGAAAAAAATTATAGACGCAAATGGGCGTGGCCTATGCCAAAAGATGCAGCAGACTCCAGTGAATCTGTGTGTACGAGGTTTTGAATGTGGGAGGTTCGGTGTGGGAGTTATAGCCCCAAACGCATTTTCCCTTGGTATAGCGCCACCTAGTGGCCGGCGTGTCTGGATTTTGTTATCTGAGTAGCGGTGCCGGACCTGGATCTAGTCATGCAATTGGCGTGTCGGCACCATTTACGGTTTGGGCTGTGGACCCACTTTTAGCGCGGGAAGTATAACTAGAACTGCAAGCAGTTATGCAGGGGTCCAAGAAGTGTGCATTTCGCCGGCACAACGCGACAAGAAATGTGCATTTCGCCGGCACAACGCGAAGCATATGTTCAAAACGCTACCCTGAACCTGTGGATACAAAGGATTTGACTGTGGTAGGAGTTGCGAGAAGTCAGTGTAGCGTTTTCGCGGCGAAATTTTGTAGAAGATATACAATTTCCTCGTTTATTGCGCCCCCTAATGGCGGAATTTTCCGAATTTTTTTTCGAACGTCATTAAGGTTAGCACCAACATGTGTGTAGAATTTGGACTCGATCCGATGTCTAATTTTGGATTTTTTTGGATTTTTAATTTTCCACGTCTAATTTAGCTGATAAACCAATATTCAAAACTCTACCGTTTCGTCGTCGAAGGTCGGATCAAAAAACTGTCTAAGATTTCTATGCGTGTGCGTCTGAAGATGTCGTGTGCAAAGTTTGGTGTCGATTGGTCAAGAAATGTGGGAGGAGTAGGGAAAAAACAGTTTTGCGGTTTTCGCGATTTAGCGAAAAATATTCATAGACGCAAATGGGCGTGGCCTAGGCCAAAAGATGCAGCAGACTCCAGTGCATCTGTGTGTACAAGTTTTTGGACTGTGGGAGTTTCGGTGTGGGAGTTATAGCCCCAAACGCGTATTCCTTGGTATAGCGCCACCTAGTGGCCGGCGTGTCTGGATTTTGTCGTCTGCATAGTCTTCACTGACCTGGATCTAGTCATGCAATTGGCGTGCGTGCAACATTTACGGTATGGGCTGTATTCCCACTTTCTTGGTAGGAAGTATAATAATAAAAATAACTAGAACTGCAAGCAGTTATGCAGGGGTCCAAGAAGTGTGCATTTCGCCGGCACAACGCGACAAGAAATGTGCGTTTCGCCGGCACAACGCGAAGCATGTGTTCATAACGCTACCCTGAACCTGTGGATACAAAGGATTTGACTGTGGTAGGAGAAGCGAGAAGTCAATGTAGCGTTTTTGCGGCGAAATTTTGTAGAAGATATACAATTTCCTCGTTTATTGCGCCCCCTAATGGCGGAATTTTCCGAAATTTTTATCGAACGTCATTAAGGTTAGCACCAACATGTGTGTAGAATTTGGACTCGATCCGATGTCTAATTTTGGATTTTTTTGTATTTTTGATTTTCCACGTCTAATTTAGCTAATATACCAATATTCAAAATGCTATCGTTTCGTCGTCGAAGGTCGGATCAAAAAACTGTATATGATTCCTTTGCGTGTGCGTCTGAAGATGTCGTGTGCAAAGTTTTGTGTCGATTGGTCAAGAAATGTGGGAGGAGTAGCGAAAAAACAGTTTTGCGGTTTTCGCGATTTTGCGAAAAATATTCATAGACGCAAATGGGCGTGGCCTAGGCCAAAAGATGCAGCAGACTCCAGTGCATCTGTGTGTACAAGTTTTTGGACTGTGGGAGGTTCGGTGTTGGAGTTATAGCCCCAAACGCGTATTCCTTGGTATAGCGCCACCTAGGGACCGGCGTGTCTGGATTTTGTTATCTGAGTAGCGGTGCCGATTCTGGATCTAGTCATGTAATTGGCGCGTGTGCACCATTTACGGTTTGGGCTGCAGTTCCACTTTCACCGCGGGAAGAATAAGAAGAATCGCTACAAAAACCATAGGGATCCAACCTGTTGGCTTGGACCCCTAACAAGAAATGTGCATTTCGCCGGCACAACGCGAAGCATGTGTTCAAAACGCTACCCTGTACCTGTGGATACAAAGGATTTGACTGTGGTACGAGTAGCGAGAAGTCAGTGTAGCGTTTTCGCGGCAAAATTTTGTAGAAGATATACAATTTCCTTGTTTATTGCGCCCCCTAATGGCGAAATTTTCCGATATTTTTGTCGAACGTCATTAAGGTTAGCACCAACATGTCTGTAAAATTTGGGCTCGATCCGATGTATAATTCTGGATTTCTTCGGATTTTTGACTTTTCACGTCTAATTTAGCTAATAAACAAATATTCAAAACGCTACCGTTTCGTCGTCGAAGGTCGGATCAAAAAAGTGTCTAGGATTTCTTTGCGTGTGCGTCTGAAGATGTCGTGTGCAAAGTTTGGTGTTGATCGGGCGAGAAATGTGGGAGGAGTAGCGAAAAAACAGTTTTGCGGTTTTCGCGATTTAGCGAAAAATATTCATAGACGCAAATGGGCGTGGCCTAGGCCCAAAGATGCAGCAGACTCCAGTGCATCTGTGTGTACAAGTTTTTGGACTCTGGGAGGTTCGGTGTGGAAGTTATAGCCCCAAACGCGTATTCCTTGGTATAGCGCCACCTAGGGACCGGCGTGTCTGGATTTTGTTATCTGAGTAGCGGTGCCGATTCTGGATCTAGTCATGCAATTGGCGCGTGTGCACCATTTACGGTTTGGGCTGTGGTACCACTTCTAAGGCGTACGAAATAATAATAATCCTTACAAAAACAATAGGGATCCAACCTGTTGGCTTGGACCCCTAACTAGAACTGCAAGCAGTTATGCAGGGGTCCAAGAAGTGTGCATTTCGCCGGCACAACGCGACAAGAAATGTGCATTTCGCCGGAAAAAACGCGAAGCATGTGTTCAAAACGCTACCCTGAACCTGTGGAGTAGCGAGAAGTCAGTGTAGCGTTTTCGCGGCGAAATTTTTGTAGAAGATATACAATTTCCTCGTTTATTGCGCCCCCTAATGGCGAAATTTTCCGAAATTTTTATCGAAGGTCATTAAGGTTAGCACCAACATGTGTCTAAAATTTGGACTCGATCCGATGTCTAACTTTGGAATTTTCTGTTTTTTTAATTTTCCACGTCTAATTTAGCTAATAAAAGAATATTCAAAACTCTACCGTTTCGTCGTCGAAGGTCGGATCAAAAAACTGTATATGATTTCTTTGCGTGTGCGTCTGAAGATGCCGTGTGCAAAGTTTGGTGTTGATTGGTCAAGAAATGTGCGAGGAGTAGCGAAAAAACAGTTTTGCGGTTTTCGCGATTTAGCGAAAAATATTCATAGACGCAAATGGGCGTGGCCTAGGCCAAAAGATGCAGCAGACTCCAGTGCATCTGTGTGTACAAGTTTTTGGACTCTGGGAGGTTCGGTGTCGGAGTTATAGCCCCAAACGCGTATTCCCTGGTATAGCGCCACCTAGTGGCCGGCGTGTCTGGATTTTGTCGTCTGCGTAGTCCGAAGAGATCTGGATCTAGTCATGTAATTGGCGTGTGTGCACCATTTACGGTTTGGGCTGTGGTACCACTTTTAGGGGGGTAAGTATAAAAATAATAATAATAGGAAGAAAAATCCTTACAAAAACAATAGGGATCCAACCTGTTGGCTTGGACCCCTAATAAAAATCCTTACAAAAACAATAGGGATCCAACCTGTTGGCTTGGACCCCTAATAACTAGAACTGCAAGCAGTTATGCAGGGGTCCAAGAAGTGTGCATTTCGCCGGCACAACGCGACAAGAAATGTGCATTTCGCCGGCACAACGCGTAGCAAGTATTCAAAACGCTACCGTGAACAACATGTGGATATAAAGGTTTTGACTGTGGGAGCTTCGGTGTGGGAGTTATAGCCTAAAACGCGTTTTCAGAACATTCCATTGGCCAAATAGGAGATAGACAATGTCGTCGTTTTTTGGAGCCGCCCTGTTGGCGAAATTTTCCAAAGACAATTTTCCTTTGCCAAATAACTCCCGCCCACATTAATAATTATAAGCCATATTTTCTGTATAGACTCGGGTTTGCCCCTTGATGGTTTCACTTGAGTTTGAAGAACATTCCTTTGGCCAATTAGAAGATATACAATTTCCTCGTTTATTGCGCCCCCTAAAGGCGAAATTGTCCGAATTTTTTATCGTACGTCATTAAGGTTAGCACCAACATATGTGTAGAATTTGGACTCGATCCGATGTCTAATTTTGGATTTTTTTGGATTTTAAATGTTCCACGTCTAATTTAGCTAATAAACAAATATTGAAAACTCTACCGTTTCGTTGTCGAAGGTCGGATCAAATAACTGTTGATGATTTCTTTGCGTGTGGGTCTGAAGATGTCGTGTGCAAAGTTTGGTGTCGATTGGTCAAAAAATGTGGGAGGAGTAGGGAAAAAACAGTTTTGCGGTTTTCGCGATTTAGCGAAAAATATTCATCGACGCAAATGGGCGTGGCCTAGGCCAAAAGATGCAGCAGACTCCATTGCATCTGTGGGTACAAGTTTTTGGACTCTGTGAGGTTCGGTGTGGGAGTTATAGCCCCAAACGCGTATTCCTTGGTATAGCGCCACCTAGTGACCGGCGTGTCCGGATTTTGTCGTCTGCGTACACATCACAGACATGGATCTAGTCATGCAATTGGCGTGTCCGCACCATTTACGGTTTGGGGTGTGGGCCCACTTTTAGGGAAGGAAGTATAACTGCAAGCAGTTATGCAGGGGTCCAAGAAGTGTGCATTTCGCCGGCACAACGCGACAAGAAATGTGCATTTCGCCGGCACAACGCGAAGCATGTGTTCAAAACGCTACCCTGAACCTGTGGATACAAAGGATTTGACTGTGGTAGGAGTAGCGAGAAGTCAGTGTAGCGTTTTTGCGGCGAAATTTTGTAGAAGATATACAATTTCCTCGTTTATTGCGCCCTCTAATGGCGGAATTTTCCGAAATTTTTATCGAACGTCATTAAGGTTAGCACCAACATGTGTGTAGAATTTGGACTCGATCCGATGTCTAATTTTGGATTTTTTTGTATTTTTGATTTTCCACGTCTAATTTAGCTAATATACCAATATTCAAAATGCTATCGTTTCGTCGTCGAAGGTCGGATCAAAAAACTGTATATGATTCCTTTGCGTGTGCGTCTGAAGATGTCGTGTGCAAAGTTTTGTGTCGATTGGTCAAGAAATGTGGGAGGAGTAGCGAAAAAACAGTTTTGCGGTTTTCGCGATTTTGCGAAAAAAAATTATAGACGCAAATGGGCGTGGCCTATGCCAAAAGATGCAGCAGACTCCAGTGAATCTGTGTGTACGAGGTTTTGAATGTGGGAGGTTCGGTGTGGGAGTTATAGCCCCAAACGCATTTTCCCTTGGTATAGCGCCACCTAGTGGCCGGCGTGTCTGGATTTTGTTATCTGAGTAGCGGTGCCGGACCTGGATCTAGTCATGCAATTGGCGTGTCGGCACCATTTACGGTTTGGGCTGTGGACCCACTTTTAGCGCGGGAAGTATAATAATAATAATCCTTACAAAAACAATAGGGATCCAACCTGTTGGCTTGGACCCCTAACTAGAACTGCAAGCAGTTATGCAGGGGTCCAAGAAGTGTGCATTTCGCCGGCACAACGCGACAAGAAATGTGCATTTCGCCGGCACAACGCGAAGCAAGTATTCAAAACGCTACCGTGAACAACCTGTGGATATAAAGGTTTTGACTGTGAGAGGTTCAGTGTGGGAGTTTCGGCCCCAAACGCATTTTCCGCTACCGTTTAGTCGTCGACGGTTGGATCAAAATAGTTTTTACTGATTTGCAACGCAAAACATATATTCAAAACGCTACCGTTTCGTCAACGATGGTCGGATCAAAATAGTTTTGCTGATTTCTTGTAGTGTGCGTCTGAAGATGTCGTGTGCAAAGTTTGGTGTCAATTGGGCAAGAAATGTGGGAGGAGTAGCGAAAAGGCAGTTTAGCTGTTTTTGCGATTTTGCATAAAGAAAATACTGACGCAAATGGGCCTGGCCTATGCCAAAAGATGCAGCTGACTCCAGTGAATCTGTGCGTCTAACGTTTTTGACTGTGGGAGCTTTGGTGTGGGAGTTGTAGCCTAAAACGCGTTTTCAGAACATTCCATTGGCCAAATAGGAGATATATTATTTCGTCGTTTTTTGGCGCCGCCCTGTTGGCGAAATTTTCCAAAGACAATTTTCCTTTGCCAAATAACTCCCGCCTACATTATTAATTCTTGGCCATATTTTTTATATAGACTCGGGTTTGCCCCTTGATGGTTCCCTTATAGTTTGAAGAACATTCCTTTGGCCAATTAGAAGATATACAATTTCCTCGTTTATTGCGCCCCCTAATGGCGAAATATTCCGAATTCTTTATTGAACGCCATTAAGGGTAGCACCGACATGAGTCTAAAATTTGGACTTGATCCGACGTCTACTTTTGGTATTCTTTGAATTTTTGCGTTTCGACGTAAAACGTAGCCAATAAACAAATATTCAAAACGCTACCGTTTCGTCGTCGAAGGTCGGATAAAAAAGCTGTTGATGATTCCTTTGCGAGTGCGTCTGAAGATGTCGGGTGCAAAGTTTGGTGTTGATTGGTCAAGAAATGTGGGAGGAGTAGGGAAAAAACTGTTTTGCGGTTTTCGCGAATTAGCGAAAAATATTCATAGACGCAAATGGGCGTGGCCTAGCCCAAAAGATGCAGCAGACTCCAGTGCATCTGTGTGTACAAGTTTTTGGACTCTGGGAGGTTCGGTGTGGGAGTTATAGCCCCAAACGCGTATTCCTTGGTATAGCGCCACCTAGTGGCCGGCGTGTCTGGATTTTGTCGTCTGCTTAGAACTCAGGGCCCTGGATCTAGTCATGCAATTGGCGTGTCGGCACCTTTTACGGTTTGGGCTGTGGACCCACTTCTAGGGGGGAATAATAATAACTAGAACTGCAAGCAGTTATGCAGGGGTCCAAGAAGTGTGCATTTCGCCGGCACAACGCGACAAGAAATGTGCATTTCGCCGGCACAACGCGAACCAAGTATTCAAAACGCTACCGTGAACAACCTGTGGATATAAAGGTTTTGACTGTGAGAGGTTCAGTGTGGGAGTTTCGGCCCCAAACGCATTTTCCGCTACCGTTTAGTCGTCGACGGTTGGATCAAAATAGTTTTTACTGATTTGCAACGCAAAACATATATTCAAAACGCTACCGTTTCGTCAACGATGGTCGGATCAAAATAGTTTTGCTGATTTCTTGTAGTGTGCGTCTGAAGATGTCGTGTGCAAAGTTTGGTGTCAATTGGGCAAGAAATGTGGGAGGAGTAGCGAAAAGGCAGTTTAGCTGTTTTTGCGATTTTGCATAAAGAAAATACTGACGCAAATGGGCCTGGCCTATGCCAAAGGATGCAGCTGACTCCAGTGAATCTGTGCGTATAACGTTTTTGACTGTGGGAGCTTCGGTGTGGGAGTTATAGCCTAAAACGCGTTTTCAGAACATTCCATTGGCCAAATAGGAGATATATTATTTCGTCGTTTTTTGGCGCCGCCCTGTTGGCGAAATTTTCCAAAGACAATTTTCCTTTGCCAAATAACTCCCGCCCACATTAATAATTCTTGGCCATATTTTTTATATAGACTCGGGTTTGCCCCTTGATGGTTCCCTTATAGTTTGAAGAACATTCCTTGGGCCAATTAGAAAATATACAATTTCCTCGTTTATTGCGCCCCCTAATGGCGAAATATTCCGAATTCTTTACTGAACGCCATTAAGGGTAGCACCGACATGTGTCTAAAATCTGGACTTGATCCGACGTCTACTTTTGGTATTCTTTGAATTTTTGCGTTTCGACGTAAAACGTAGCCAATAAACAAATATTCAAAACGCTACCGTTTCGTCGTCGAAGGTCGGATAAAAAAACTGTTGATGATTCCTTTGCGTGTGCGTCGGAAGATGTCGTGTGCAAAGTTTGGTGTTGATTGGTCAAGAAATGTGGGAGGAGTAGGGAAAAAACTGTTTTGCGGTTTTCGCGATTTAGCGAAAAATATTCATAGACGCAAATGGGCGTGGCCTAGCCCAAAAGATGCAGCAGACTCCAGTGCATCTGTGGGTATAACGTTTTTGACTGTGGGAGGTTCGGTGTGGGAGTTATAGCCCCAAACGCGTATTCCTTGGTATAGCGCCACCTAGTGACCGGCGTGTCCGGATTTTGTCGTCTGCGTACACATCACAGACCTGGATCTAGTCATGCAATTGGCGTGTCCGCACCATTTACGGTTTGGGGTGTGGCCCCACTTTTAGGGAAGGAAGTATAATAATAATAAAAATCCTTACAAAAACAATAGGGATCCAACCTGTTGGCTTGGACCCCTAATAACTAGAACTGCAAGCAGTTATGCAGGGGTCCAAGAAGTGTGCATTTCGCCGGCACAACGCGACAAGAAATGTGCATTTCGCCGGCACATCGCGAAGCATGTGTTGAAAACGCTACCCTGAACCTGTGGATACAAAGGATTTGACTGTGGTAGGAGTAGCGAGAAGTCAGTGTAGCGTTTTTGCGGCGAAATTTTGTAGAAGATATACAATTTCCTCGTTTATTGCGCCCCCTAATGGCGGAATTTTCTGAAATTTTTATCGAACGTCATTAAGGTTAGCACCAACATGTGTGTAGAATTTGGACTCGATCCGATGTCTAATTTTGGATTTTTTTGTATTTTGGATTTTCCACGTCTAATTTAGCTAATATACCAATATTCAAAATGCTATCGTTTCGTCGTCGAAGGTCGGATCAAAAAACTGTATATGATTCCTTTGCGTGTGCGTCTGAAGATGTCGTGTGCAAAGTTTTGTGTCGATTGGTCAAGAAATGTGGGAGGAGTAGCGAAAAAACAGTTTTGCGGTTTTCGCGATTTTGCGAAAAAAAATTATAGACGCAAATGGGCGTGGCCTATGCCAAAAGATGCAGCAGACTCCAGTGAATCTGTGTGTACGAGGTTTTGAATGTGGGAGGTTCGGTGTGGGAGTTATAGCCCCAAACGCATTTTCCCTTGGTATAGCGCCACCTAGTGGCCGGCGTGTCTGGATTTTGTTATCTGAGTAGCGGTGCCGGACCTGGATCTAGTCATGCAATTGGCGTGTCGGCACCATTTACGGTTTGGGCTGTGGACCCACTTTTAGCGCGGGAAGTATAATAACTAGAACTGCAAGCAGTTATGCAGGGGTCCAAGAAGTGTGCATTTCGCCGGCACAACGCGACAAGAAATGTGCATTTCGCCGGAAAAAACGCGAAGCATGTGTTCAAAACGCTACCCTGAACCTGTGGAGTAGCGAGAAGTCAGTGTAGCGTTTTCGCGGCGAAATTTTTGTAGAAGATATACAATTTCCTCGTTTATTGCGCCCCCTAATGGCGAAATTTTCCGAAATTTTTATCGAAGGTCATTAAGGTTAGCACCAACATGTGTCTAAAATTTGGACTCGATCCGATGTCTAATTTTGGAATTTTTTGTTTTTTTAATTTTCCACGTCTAATTTAGCTAATAAAAGAATATTCAAAACTCTACCGTTTCGTTGTCGAAGGTCGGATCAAAAAACTGTATATGATTTCTTTGCGTGTGGGTCTGAAGATGCCGTGTGCAAAGTTTGGTGTCGATTGGTCAAGAAATGTGGGAGGAGTAGGGAAAAAACAGTTTTGCGGTTTTCGCGATTTAGCGAAAAATATTCATAGACGCAAATGGGCGTGGCCTAGGCCAAAAGATGCAGCAGACTCCAGTGCATCTGTGGGTACAAGTTTTTGGACTGTGGGAGGTTCGGTGTGGGAGTTATAGCCCCAAACGCGTATTCCTTGGTATAGCGCCACCTAGGGACCGGCGTGTCTGGATTTTGTTATCTGAGTAGCGGTGCCAATTCTGGATCTAGTCATGTAATTGGCGCGTGTGCACCATTTACGGTTTGGGCTGTAGTTCCACTTTCACCGCGGGAAGAATAAGAAGAATCGCTACAAAAACAATAGGGATCCAACCTGTTGGCTTGGACCCCTAATAATAATAATAAACTAGAACTGCAAGCAGTTATGCAGGGGTCCAAGAAGTGTGCATTTCGCCGGCACAACGCGACACGAAATGTGCGTTTCGCCGGCACACGCTACCCTGAACCTGTGGATACAAAGGATTTGACTGTGGTAGGAGTAGCGAGAAGTCAGTGTAGCGTTTTCGCGGTGAAATTTTGTAGAAGATATACAATTTCCTCGTTTATGGCGCCCCCTAATGGCGAAATTTTCCGATTTTTTTATCGAACGACAATAAGGTTAGCACCAACATGTGTGTAAAATTTGGAATCGATCCGATGTCTAATTTTGGATTTCTTTGGATTTTTGATATTCCACGTCTAATTTAGCTAATAAACAAATATTCAAAACTCTACCGTTTCGTCCTCAAAGGTCGGATCAAAAAACTGTATATGATTTCTTTGCGTGTGCGTCTAGAGATGCCGTGTGCAAAGTTTGGTGTTGATTGGTCAAGAAATGTGCGAGGAGTAGCGAAAAAACAGTTTTGCGGTTTTCGCGATTTAGCGAAAAATATTCATAGACGCAAATGGGCGTGGCCTAGGCCAAAAGATGCAGCAGACTCCAGTGCATCTGTGTGTACAAGTTTTTGGACTGTGGGAGGTTCGGTGTGGGAGTTATAGCTCCAAACGCGTCTTTCCTTGGTATAGCGCCACCTAGTGGCCGGCGTGTCTGGATTTGGTCGTCTGCTTAGAACTCAGGGCCCTGGATCTAATCATGCAATTGGCGTGTCGGCACCATTTACGGTTTGGGCTGTGGACCCACTTCTAGGGGGGAATAATAATAATAATAATAAAAAAAATCCTTACAAAAACAATAGGGATCCAACCTGTTGGCTTGGACCCCTAACTAGAACTGCAAGCAGTTATGCAGGGGTCCAAGAAGTGTGCATTTCGCCGGCACAACGCGACAAGAAATGTGCATTTCGCCGGCACATCGCGAAGCATGTGTTGAAAACGCTACCCTGAACCTGTGGATACAAAGGATTTGACTGTGGTAGGAGTAGCGAGAAGTCAGTGTAGCGTTTTTGCGGCGAAATTTTGTAGAAGATATACAATTTCCTCGTTTATTGCGCCCCCTAATGGCGGAATTTTCTGAAATTTTTATCGAACGTCATTAAGGTTAGCACCAACATGTGTGTAGAATTTGGACTCGATCCGATGTCTAATTTTGGATTTTTTTGTATTTTGGATTTTCCACGTCTAATTTAGCTAATATACCAATATTCAAAATGCTATCGTTTCGTCGTCGAAGGTCGGATCAAAAAACTGTATATGATTCCTTTGCGTGTGCGTCTGAAGATGTCGTGTGCAAAGTTTTGTGTCGATTGGTCAAGAAATGTGGGAGGAGTAGCGAAAAAACAGTTTTGCGGTTTTCGCGATTTTGCGAAAAAAAATTATAGACGCAAATGGGCGTGGCCTATGCCAAAAGATGCAGCAGACTCCAGTGAATCTGTGTGTACGAGGTTTTGAATGTGGGAGGTTCGGTGTGGGAGTTATAGCCCCAAACGCATTTTCCCTTGGTATAGCGCCACCTAGTGGCCGGCGTGTCTGGATTTTGTTATCTGAGTAGCGGTGCCGGACCTGGATCTAGTCATGCAATTGGCGTGTCGGCACCATTTACGGTTTGGGCTGTGGACCCACTTTTAGCGCGGGAAGTATAATAACTAGAACTGCAAGCAGTTATGCAGGGGTCCAAGAAGTGTGCATTTCGCCGGCACAACGCGACAAGAAATGTGCATTTCGCCGGCACATCGCGAAGCATGTGTTGAAAACGCTACCCTGAACCTGTGGATACAAAGGATTTGACTGTGGTAGGAGTAGCGAGAAGTCAGTGTAGCGTTTTCGCGGCGAAATTTTGTAGAAGATATACAATTTCCTCGTTTATTGCGCCCCCTAATGGCGGAATTTCCCGAATTTTTTATCGAACGTCATTAAGGTTAGCACCAACATGTGTGTAGAATTTGGACTCGATCCGATGTCTAATTTTGGATTTTTTTGTATTTTTGATTTTCCACGTCTAATTTAGCTAATATACCAATATTCAAAATGCTATCGTTTCGTCGTCGAAGGTCGGATCAAAAAACTGTATATGATTCCTTTGCGTGTGCGTCTGAAGATGTCGTGTGCAAAGTTTTGTGTCGATTGGTCAAGAAATGTGGGAGGAGTAGCGAAAAAACTGTTTTGCGGTTTTCGCGATTTTGCGAAAAAAAATTATAGACGCAAATGGGCGTGGCCTATGCCAAAAGATGCAGCAGACTCCAGTGAATCTGTGTGTACGAGGTTTTGAATGTGGGAGGTTCGGTGTGGGAGTTATAGCCCCAAACGCGTCTTTCCTTGGTATAGCGCCACCTAGTGGCCGGCGTGTCTGGATTTTGTTATCTGAGTAGCGGTGCCGGACCTGGATCTAGTCATGCAATTGGCGTGTCGGCACCATTTACGGTTTGGGCTGTGGGCCCACTTTTAGCGCGGGAAGTATAATAATAATAATAATAATCCTTACAAAAACAATAGGGATCCAACCTGTTGGCTTGGACCCCTAACTAGAACTGCAAGCAGTTATGCAGGGGTCCAAGAAGTGTGCATTTCGCCGGCACAACGCGACAAGAAATGTGCGTTTCGCCGGCACAACGCAAAGCATGTGTTTAAAACGCTACCCTGAACCTGTGGATACAAAGTATTTGACTGTGGTAGGAGTAGCGAGAAGTCAGTGTGGCGTTTTCGCGGCGAAATTTTGTAGAAGATATACAATTTCCTCGTTTATTGCGCCCCCTAATGGCGAAATTTTCCGAAATGTTTATCGAACGACATTAAGGTTAGCACCAACATGTGTGTACAATTTGGACTCGATCCGATGTCTAATTTTTGATTTTTTTTGATTTTTGATTTTCCACGTCTAATTTAGCTAATAAACAAATATTCAAAACGCTACCGTTTCGTCGTCGAAGGTCGGATCAAAAAAGTATATATGATTTCTTTGCGTGTGCGTCTGAAAATGTTGTGTGCAAAGTTTGGTGTCGATTGGTCAAGAAATGTGGGAGGAGTAGCGAAAAAACAGTTTTGCGGTTTTCGCGATTTAGCGAAAAATATTCATAGACGCAAATGGGCGTGGCCTAGGCCAAAAGATGCAGCAGACTCCAGTGCATCTGTGTGTACAAGTTTTTGGACTCTGGGAGGTTCGGTGTGGGAGTTATAGCCCCAAACGTGTTTCTCCTCGGTATAGCGCCACCTAGTGGCCGGCATGTCTGGATTTGGTTATCTGAGTAGCGGTGCCGGACCTGGTTCTAGTCATGTAATTGGCGCGTGTGCACCATTTACGGTTTGGGCTGTGGACCCACTTTCAAGGCGGGAAGTATAATAAAAAGAAAAATCCTTACAAAAACAATAGGGATCCAACCTGTTGGCTTGGACCCCTAATAAAAATCCTTACAAAAACAATAGGGATCCAACCTGTTGGCTTGGACCCCTAATAAAAAAAATCCTTACAAAAACAATAGGGATCCAACCTGTTGGCTTGGACCCCTAAAAACGCTACCGTTTCGTCAACGATGGTCGGATCAAAATAGTTTTGCTGATTTCTTGTAGTGTGCGTCTGAAGATGTCGTGTGCAAAGTTTGGTGTCAATTGGGCAAGAAATGTGGGAGGAGTAGCGAAAAGGCAGTTTAGCTGTTTTTGCGATTTTGCATAAAGAAAATACTGACGCAAATGGGCCTGGCCTATGCCAAAGGATGCAGCTGACTCCAGTGAATCTGTGCGTATAACGTTTTTGACTGTGGGAGCTTTGGTGTGGGAGTTATAGCCTAAAACGCGTTTTCAGAACATTCCATTGGCCAAATAGGAGATATATTATTTCGTCGTTTTTTGGCGCCGCCCTGTTGGCGAAATTTTCCAAAGACAATTTTCCTTTGCCAAATAACTCCCGCCTACATTATTAATTCTTGGCCATATTTTTTATATAGACTCGGGTTTGCCCCTTGATGGTTCCCTTATAGTTTGAAGAACATTCCTTTGGCCAATTAGAAGATATACAATTTCCTCGTTTATTGCGCCCCCTAATGGCGAAATATTCCGAATTCTTTATTGAACGCCATTAAGGGTAGCACCGACATGTGTCTAAAATTTGGACTTGATCCGACGTCTACTTTTGGTATTCTTTGAATTTTTGCGTTTCGACGTAAAACGTAGCCAATAAACAAATATTCAAAACGCTACCGTTTCGTCGTCGAAGGTCGGATCAAAAAACTGTTGATGATTCCTTTGCGTGTGCGTCTGACGATGTGGTGTGCAAAGTTTGGTGTTGATTGGTCAAGAAATGTGGGAGGAGTAGGGAAAAAACTGTTTTGCGGTTTTCGCGATTTAGCGAAAAATATTCATAGACGCAAATGGGCGTGGCCTAGCCCAAAAGATGCAGCAGGCTCCAGTGCATCTGTGGGTATAACGTTTTTGACTGTGGGAGGTTCGGTGTGGGAGTTATAGCCCCAAACGCGTATTCCTTGGTATAGCGCCACCTAGTGGCCGGCATGTCTGGATTTTGTCGTCTGCGTAGTCGCCACGGATCTTGATCTAGTCATGCATTTGGCATGTCTGCACCATTTACGGTTTGTGCTGTGGGCCCACTTCTAGGGGGGGAATAATAATAATAATAATAATAATAACTAGAACTGCAAGCAGTTATGCAGGGGTCCAAGAAGTGTGCATTTCGCCGGCACAACGCGACAAGAAATGTGCATTTCGCCGGCACAACGCGAAGCAAGTATTCAAAACGCTACCGTGAACAACCTGTGGATATAAAGGTTTTGACTGTGAGAGGTTCAGTGTGGGAGTTTCGGCCCCAAACGCATTTTCCGCTACCGTTTAGTCGTCGACGGTTGGATCAAAATAGTTTTTACTGATTTGCAACGCAAAACATATATTCAAAACGCTACCGTTTCGTCAACGATGGTCGGATCAAAATAGTTTTGCTGATTTCTTGTAGTGTGCGTCTGAAGATGTCGTGTGCAAAGTTTGGTGTCAATTGGGCAAGAAATGTGGGAGGAGTAGCGAAAAGGCAGTTTAGCTGTTTTTGCGATTTTGCATAAAGAAAATACTGACGCAAATGGGCCTGGCCTATGCCAAAAGATGCAGCTGACTCCAGTGAATCTGTGCGTCTAACGTTTTTGACTGTGGGAGCTTTGGTGTGGGAGTTGTAGCCTAAAACGCGTTTTCAGAACATTCCATTGGCCAAATAGGAGATATATTATTTCGTCGTTTTTTGGCGCCGCCCTGTTGGCGAAATTTTCCAAAGACAATTTTCCTTTGCCAAATAACTCCCGCCTACATTATTAATTCTTGGCCATATTTTTTATATAGACTCGGGTTTGCCCCTTGATGGTTCCCTTATAGTTTGAAGAACATTCCTTTGGCCAATTAGAAGATATACAATTTCCTCGTTTATTGCGCCCCCTAATGGCGAAATATTCCGAATTCTTTATTGAACGCCATTAAGGGTAGCACCGACATGAGTCTAAAATTTGGACTTGATCCGACGTCTACTTTTGGTATTCTTTGAATTTTTGCGTTTCGACGTAAAACGTAGCCAATAAACAAATATTCAAAACGCTACCGTTTCGTCGTCGAAGGTCGGATAAAAAAGCTGTTGATGATTCCTTTGCGTGTGCGTCTGAAGATGTCGGGTGCAAAGTTTGGTGTTGATTGGTCAAGAAATGTGGGAGGAGTAGGGAAAAAACTGTTTTGCGGTTTTCGCGAATTAGCGAAAAATATTCATAGACGCAAATGGGCGTGGCCTAGCCCAAAAGATGCAGCAGACTCCAGTGCATCTGTGTGTACAAGTTTTTGGACTCTGGGAGGTTCGGTGTGGGAGTTATAGCCCCAAACGCGTATTCCTTGGTATAGCGCCACCTAGTGGCCGGCGTGTCTGGATTTTGTCGTCTGCTTAGAACTCAGGGCCCTGGATCTAGTCATGCAATTGGCGTGTCGGCACCTTTTACGGTTTGGGCTGTGGACCCACTTCTAGGGGGGAATAATAATAATAACTAGAACTGCAAGCAGTTATGCAGGGGTCCAAGAAGTGTGCATTTCGCCGGCACAACGCGACAAGAAATGTGCGTTTCGCCGGCACAACGCAAAGCATGTGTTTAAAACGCTACCCTGAACCTGTGGATACAAAGTATTTGACTGTGGTAGGAGTAGCGAGAAGTCAGTGTAGCGTTTTCGCGGCGAAATTTTGTAGAAGATATACAATTTCCTCGTTTATTGCGCCCCCTAATGGCGATATTTTCCGAAATTTTTATCGAACGACATAAAGGTTAGCACCAACATGTGTGTACAATTTGGACTCGATCCGATGTCTAATTTTGGATTTCTTTGGATTTTTGATATTCCACGTCTAATTTAGCTCATAAACCAATATTCAAAACGATACAGTTTCGTCGTCGAAGGTCGGATCAAAAAACTGTATATGATTTCTTTGCGTGTGCGTCTGAAGATGCCGTGTGCAAAGTTTGGTGTCGATTGGGCGAGAAATGTGGGAGGAGTAGCGAAAAAATAGTTTAGCGGTTTTCGCGATTTTGCGAAAAATATTCATAGACGCAAATGGGCGTGGCCTAGGCCAAAAGATGCAGCAGACTCCAGTGCATCTGTGTGTACAAGTTTTTGGACTGTGGGAGGTTCGGTGTGGGAGTTATAGCCCCAAACGCGTATTCCTTGGTATAGCGCCACCTAGGGACCGGCGTGTCTGGATTTTGTTATCTGAGTAGCGGTGCCGATTCTGGATCTAGTCATGTAATTGGCGCGTGTGCACCATTTACGGTTTGGGCTGCAGTTCCACTTTCACCGCGGGAAGAATAAGAAGAATCGCTACAAAAACAATAGGGATCCAACCTGTTGGCTTGGACCCCTAATAATAATAATAATCCTTACAAAAACAATAGGGATCCAACCTGTTGGCTTGGACCCCTAATAATCCTTACAAAAACAATAGGGATCCAACCTGTTGGCTTGGACCCCTAATAACTAGAACTGCAAGCAGTTATGCAGGGGTCCAAGAAGTGTGCATTTCGCCGGCACAACGCGACAAGAAATGTGCATTTCGCCGGCACAACGCGAAGCATGTGTTCAAAACGCTACCCTGAACCTGTGGATACAAAGGATTTGACTGTGGTAGGAGTAGCGAGAAGTCAGTGTAGCGCTTTTGCGGCGAAATTTTGTAGAAGATATACAATTTCCTTGTTTATTGCGCCCCCTAATGGCGAAATTTTCATCGAACGACGTTAAGGTTAGCACCAACATGTGTGTAAAATTTGGACTCGATCCGATGTCTAATTTTGGATTTTTTTGGATTTTTAATTTTCCACGTCTAATTTTGCTAATAAACAAATATTCAAAACTCTACCGTTTCGTCGTCGAAGGTCGGATCAAAAAACTGTCTAAGATTTCTTTGCGTGTGCGTCTGAAGATGCCGTGTGCAAAGTTTGGTGTTGATTGGTCAAGAAATGTGGGAGGAGTAGCGAAAATACAGTTTTGCGGTTTTCGCGATTTAGCGAAAAATATTCATAGACGCAAATGGGCGTGGCCTAGGCCAAAAGATGCAGCAGACTCCAGTGCATCTGTGTGTACAAGTTATTGGACTCTGGGTGGTTCGGTGTGGGAGTTATAGCCCCATACGCGTATTCCTTGGTATAGCGCCACCTTGTGGCCGGCGTGTCTGGATTTGGTCGACTGCGTAGTCCGAAGAGATCTGGATCTAGTCATGCAATTCGCGTGTCGGCACCTTTTACGGTTTGGGGTGTGGGCCCACTTTTAGGGGGGTAAGAATAACTAGAACTGCAAGCAGTTATGCAGGGGTCCAAGAAGTGTGCATTTCGCCGGCACAACGCGACAAGAAATGTGCATTTCGCCGGCACAACGCGAAGCATGTGTTCAAAACGCTACCCTGAACCTGTGGATACAAAGGATTTGACTGTGGTACGAGTAGCGAGAAGTCAGTGTAGCGTTTTCGCGGCGAAATTTTGTAGAAGATATACAATTTCCTTGTTTATTGCGCCCCCTAATGGCGAAATTTTCCGAAATTTTTGTCGAACGACATTAAGGTTAGCACAAACATGTGTCTAAAATTTGGACTCGATCCGATGTCGATTTTTGGATTTCTTTGGATTTTTGATATTCCACGTCTAATTTGGCTAATAAACCAATATTCAAAACGCTACCGTTTCGTCGTCGAAGGTCAGATCAAAAAAGTGTTTCATGCATTCTTTGCGTGTGCGTCTGAAGATGTCGTGTGCAAAGTTTGGTGTTGATTGGTCAAGAAATGTGGGAGGAGTAGGGAAAAAACAGTTTTGCGGTTTTCGCGATTTAGCGAAAAATATTCACGGACGCAAATGGGCGTGGCCTAGGCCAAAAGATGCAGCAGACTCCAGTGAATATGTGGGTACAAGTTTTTGACTGTGGGAGGTTCGGTGTGGGAGTTATAGCCCCAAACGCGTCTGTCCTTGGTATAGCGCCACCTAGTGGCCGGCGTGTCTGGATTTTGTGGTCTGCGTAGTGTTCACGGACCTGGATCTAGTCATGCAATTGGCGTGTCGGCACCATTTACAGTTTGGGCTGTGGTACCACTTCTAGGGGGAAATAATAATAATAGGAAGAAAAATCCTTACAAAAACAATAGGGATCCAACCTGTTGGCTTGGACCCCCAATAATAATAAAAATCCTTACAAAAACAATAGGGATCCAACCTGTTGGCTTGGACCCCTAATAAAAAGAAAAATCCTTACAAAAACAATAGGGATCCAACCTGTTGGCTTGGACCCCTAATAACAAGAAGTGTGCATTTCGCCGGCACAACGCGACAAGAATTGTGCATTTCGCCGGCACAACGCGAAGCATGTGTTGAAAACGCTACCCTGAACCTGTGGATACAAAGGATTTGACTGTGGTAGGAGTAGCGAGAAGTCAGTGTAGCGTTTTCGCGGCGAAATTTTGTAGAAGATATACAATTTCCTCGTTTATTGCGCCCCCTAATGGCGGAATTTTCCGAAATTTTTATCGAACGTCATTAAGGTTAGCACCAACATGTGTGTAGAATTTGGACTCGATCCGATGTCTAATTTTGGATTTTTTTGGATTTTTAATTTTCCACGTCTAATTTAGCTAATAAACCAATATTCAAAACTCTACCGTTTCGTCGTCGAAGGTCGGATCAAAAAACTGTCTAAGATTTCTTTGCGTGTGCGTCTGAAGATGTCGTGTGCAAAGTTTGGTGTCGATTGGTCAAGAAATGTGGGAGGAGTAGGGAAAAAACAGTTTTGCGGTTTTCGCGATTTAGCGAAAAATATTCATGGACGCAAATGGGCGTGACCTAGGCCAAAAGATGCAGCAGACTCCAGTGCATCTGTGTGTACAAGTTTTTCGACTGTGGGAGGTTCGGTGTGGGAGTTATAGCCCCAAACGCGTATTCTTTGGTATAGCGCCACCTAGGGACCGGCGTGTCTGGATTTTGTTATCTGAGTAGCGGTGCCGATTCTGGATCTAGTCATGCAATTGGCGCGTGTGCACCATTTACGGTTTGGGCTGTGGTCCCACTTTCAAGCCTGTAAGTATAACAAGAAGTGTGCATTTCGCCGGCACAACGCGACAAGAAATGTGCATTTCGCCGGCACAACGCGAAGCATGTGTTGAAAACGCTACCCTGAACCTGTGGATACAAAGGATTTGACTGTGGTAGGAGTAGCGAGAAGTCAGTGTAGCGTTTTCGCGGCGAAATTTTGTAGAAGATATACAATTTCCTCGTTTATTGCGCCCCCTAATGGCGGAATTTTCCGAAATTTTTATCGAACGTCATTAAGGTTAGCACCAACATGTGTGTAGAATTTGGACTCGATCCGATGTCTAATTTTGGATTTTTTTGGATTTTTAATTTTCCACGTCTAATTTAGCTAATAAACCAATATTCAAAACTCTACCGTTTCGTCGTCGAAGGTCGGATCAAAAAACTGTCTAAGATTTCTATGCGTGTGCGTCTGAAGATGTCGTGTGCAAAGTTTGGTGTCGATTGGTCAAGAAATGTGGGAGGAGTAGGGAAAAAACAGTTTTGCGGTTTTCGCGATTTAGCGAAAAATATTCATTGACGCAAATGGGCGTGGCCTAGGCCAAAAGATGCAGCAGACTCCAGTGCATCTGTGTGTACAAGTTTTTGGACTGTGGGAGGTTCGGTGTGGGAGTTATAGCCCCAAACGCGTATTCCTTGGTATAGCGCCACCTAGTGGCCGGCGTGTCTGGATTTTGTCGTCTGCATAGTCTTCACTGACCTGGATCTAGTCATGCAATTGGCGTGTGTGCAACATTTACGGTATGGGCTGTATTCCCACTTTCTTGGTAGGAAGTATAATAAAAACTAGAACTGCAAGCAGTTATGCAGGGGTCCAAGAAGTGTGCATTTCGCCGGCACAACGCGACAAGAAATGTGCATTTCGCCGGCACAACGCGAAGCATATGTTCAAAACGCTACCCTGAACCTGTGGATACAAAGGATTTGACTGTGGTAGGAGTTGCGAGAAGTCAGTGTAGCGTTTTCGCGGCGAAATTTTGTAGAAGATATACAATTTCCTCGTTTATTGCGCCCCCTAATGGCGGAATTTTCCGAATTTTTTTTCGAACGTCATTAAGGTTAGCACCAACATGTGTGTAGAATTTGGACTCGATCCGATGTCTAATTTTGGATTTTTTTGGATTTTTAATTTTCCACGTCTAATTTAGCTGATAAACCAATATTCAAAACTCTACCGTTTCGTCGTCGAAGGTCGGATCAAAAAACTGTCTAAGATTTCTATGCGTGTGCGTCTGAAGATGTCGTGTGCAAAGTTTGGTGTCGATTGGTCAAGAAATGTGGGAGGAGTAGGGAAAAAACAGTTTTGCGGTTTTCGCGATTTAGCGAAAAATATTCATAGACGCAAATGGGCGTGGCCTAGGCCAAAAGATGCAGCAGACTCCAGTGCATCTGTGTGTACAAGTTTTTGGACTGTGGGAGTTTCGGTGTGGGAGTTATAGCCCCAAACGCGTATTCCTTGGTATAGCGCCACCTAGTGGCCGGCGTGTCTGGATTTTGTCGTCTGCATAGTCTTCACTGACCTGGATCTAGTCATGCAATTGGCGTGTGTGCAACATTTACGGTATGGGCTGTATTCCCACTTTCTTGGTAGGAAGTATAATAATAAAAATAATAAAAATCCTTACAAAAACAATAGGGATCCAACCTGTTGGCTTGGACCCCTAATAATAAAAATCCTTACAAAAACAATAGGGATCCAACCTGTTGGCTTGGACCCCTAATAATAAAAATCCTTACAAAAACAATAGGGATCCAACCTGTTGGCTTGGACCCCTAACAAGAAGTGTGCATTTCGCCGGCACAACGCGACAAGAAACGTGCATTTCGCCGGCACAACGCGAAGCATGTGTTGAAAACGCTACCCTGAACCTGTGGATACAAAGGATTTGACTGTGGTAGGAGTAGCGAGAAGTCAGTGTAGCGTTTTCGCGGCGAAATTTTGTAGAAGATATACAATTTCCTCGTTTATTGCGACCCCTAATGGCGGAATTTTCCGAAATTTTTATCGAACGTCATTAAGGTTAGCACCAACATGTGTGTAGAATTTGGACTCGATCCGATGTCTAATTTTGGATTTTTTTGGATTTTTGATATTCCACGTCTAATTTAGCTAATAAACCAATATTCAAAACTCTACCGTTTCGTCGTCGAAGGTCGGATCAAAAAACTGTCTAAGATTTCTATGCGGGTGCGTCTGAAGATGTCGTGTGCAAAGTTTAATGTCGATTGGTAAAGAAATGTGGGAGGAGTAGGGAAAAAACAGTTTTGCGGTTTTCGCGATTTGGCGAAAAATATTCATAGACGCAAATGGGCGTGGCCTAGGCCAAAAGATGCAGCAGACTCCAGTGCATCTGTGTGTACAAGTTTTTGGACTGTGGGAGGTTCGGTGTGGGAGTTATAGCCCCAAACGCGTATTCCTTGGTATAGCGCCACCTAGTGGCCGGCGTGTCTGGATTTTGTCGTCTGCATAGTCTTCACTGACCTGGATCTAGTCATGCAATTGGCGTGTGTGCAACATTTACGGTATGGGCTGTATTCCCACTTTCTTGGTAGGAAGTATAATAAAAATAATAAAAATCCTTACAAAAACAATAGGGATCCAACCTGTTGGCTTGGACCCCTAATAACTAGAACTGCAAGCAGTTATGCAGGGGTCCAAGAAATGTGCATTTCGCCGGCACAACGCGAAGCATGTGTTCAAAACAAATGGGCACGGCGTATGCCAAAAGATGCAGCTGACTCCAGTGAATCTGTGGATATAACGGTTTTGACTGTGGGAGGTTCGGTGTGGGAGTTTCAGTCCAAAACGCGTTTTCAGAACATTCCATTGGCCAGTTAGGAGATATATTATTTCGTCGTTTATTTGCGCCCCCTTGTGGCGAAATTTTCCAAAGACAATTTTCCTTTGCCAAATAACTCCCACCCACATTAATAATTCTTGGCCATATTTTTTATATAGACTCGGGTTTGCCCCTTGATGGTTCCCTTATAGTTTGAAGAACATTCCTTGGGCCATTTAGAAGATATACAATTCCCTCGTTTATTGCGCCCCCTAATGGCGAAATATTCCGATTTTTTTAATGAACGCCAGTAGGGGTAGCATCGACATGTGTCAAAAATTTGGACTTCATCCGATGTCTAATTTTGAATCTTTTTGGATTTTTGATTTTCCACGTCTAATTTAGCTAATAAACCAATATCTAAAACGCTACCGTTTCGTCGGAAAAAGTCGGATCAAAAAAGTGTTCAAATTTATTTTTTTGTGTGAGTCCGCCGATGGCGTGTGCAAAGTTTAGTGACGATTGGTCAAGAAATGTGGGAGGAGTAGGGAAAAAACCGTTTTGCGGTTTTCGCGAATTTGCGAAAAAAAATTATAGACGCAAATGGGCGTGGCCTATGCCAAAAGATGCAGCAGACTCCAGTGAATATGTGCGTACAAGTTTTTGACGGAGGGAGGTTCGGTGTGGGAGTTATAGCCCCAAACGCGTATTCCTTGGTATAGCGCCACCTAGTGACCGACGTGTCTGGATTTGGTTATCTGAGTAGCGGTGCCGGACCTGGATCTAGTCATGCAATTGGCATGTCGGCACCATTTACGGTTTGGGCTGTGGGCCCACTTTCAAGGCGGGAAGTATAATAATAATAAGAACTAGAACTGCAAGCAGTTATGCAGGGGTCCAAGAAGTGTGCATTTCGCCGGCACAACGCGACAAGAAATGTGCATTTCGCCGGCACAACGCGAACCAAGTATTCAAAACGCTACCGTGAACAACCTGTGGATATAAAGGTTTTGACTGTGAGAGGTTCAGTGTGGGAGTTTCGGCCCCAAACGCATTTTCCGCTACCGTTTAGTCGTCGACGGTTGGATCAAAATAGTTTTTACTGATTTGCAACGCAAAACATATATTCAAAACGCTACCGTTTCGTCAACGATGGTCGGATCAAAATAGTTTTGCAGATTTCTTGTAGTGTGCGTCTGAAGATGTCGTGTGCAAAGTTTGGTGTCAATTGGGCAAGAAATGTGGGAGGAGTAGCGAAAAGGCAGTTTAGCTGTTTTTGCGATTTTGCATAAAGAAAATACTGACGCAAATGGGCCTGGCCTATGCCAAAAGATGCAGCTGACTCCAATGAATCTGTGCGTATAACGTTTTCGACTGTGGGAGCTTCGGTGTGGGAGTTATAGCCTAAAACGCGTTTTCAGAACATTCCATTGGCCAAATAGGAGATATATTATTTCGTCGTTTTTTGGCGCCGCCCTGTTGGCGAAATTTTCCAAAGACAATTTTCCTTTGCCAAATAACTCCCGCCTACATTATTAATTCTTGGCCATATTTTTTATATAGACTCGGGTTTGCCCTTTGATGGTTCCCTTATAGTTTGAAGAACATTCCTTTGGCCAATTAGAAAATATACAATTTCCTCGTTTATTGCGCCCCCTAATGGCGAAATATTCCGAATTCTTTATTGAACGCCATTAAGGGTAGCACCGACATGTGTCTAAAATTTGGACTTGATCCGACGTCTACTTTTGGTATTCTTTGAATTTTTGCGTTTCGACGTAAAACGTAGCCAATAAACAAATATTCAAAACGCTTCCGTTTCTTCGTCGAAGGTCGGATAAAAAAACTGTTGATGATTCCTTTGCGGGTGCGTCTGAAGATGTCGTGTGCAAAGTTTGGTGTTGATTGGTCAAGAAATGTGGGAGGAGTAGGGAAAAAACTGTTTTGCGGTTTTCGCGATTTAGCGAAAAATATTCATAGACGCAAATGGGCGTGGCCTATACCAAAAGATGCAGCAGACTCCAGTGAATCTGTGTGTACAAGGTTTTGAATGTGGGAGGTTCGGTGTGGGAGTTATAGCCCCAAACACGTCTTTCCTTGGTATAGCGCCACCTAGTGGCCGGCGTGTCTGGATTTGGTCGTCTGCTTAGAACTCAGGGCCCTGGATCTAGTCATGCAATTGGCGTGTCGGCACCATTTACGGTTTGGGCTGTGGACCCACTTCTAGGGGGGAATAATAATAATAATAATAATAATAAAAAAAATCCTTACAAAAACAATAGGGTTCCAACCTGTTGGCTTGGACCCCTAAAAATCCTTACAAAAACAATAGGGATCCAACCTGTTGGCTTGGACCCCTAACTAGAACTGCAAGCAGTTATGCAGGGGTCCAAGAAGTGTGCATTTCGCCGGCACAACGCGAAGCATGTGTTGGAATTTGAGAAACGGCGTATGCCAAAATATGCAACTGACTCCAGTGAATCTGTGCATATAACGTTTTTGACTGTGGGAGCTTCGGTGTGGGAGTTATAGCCCAAAACGTGTTTTCAGAACATTCCATTGGCCAGTTAGGAGATATATTATTTCGTCGTTTATTTGCGCCCCCTTGAGGCGAAATTTTCCAAAGACAATCTTCCTTTGCCAAAAACTCCCGCCCACATTTATAATTCTTGGCCATATTTTTTATATAGACTCGGGTTTGCCCCTTGATGGTTACCTTACAGTTTGAAGAACATTCCTTGGGCCAATTAGAAGATATACAATTTCCTCGTTTATTGCGCCCCCTAATGGCGAAATCTTCCGAATTTTTTATTGAACGCCATTAAGGGTAGCTCCGACATGTGTCTAAAATTTGGACTCGTTCCGATGTCTACTTTTGGATCTTTCTGGATTTTTGATTTTCCACGTCTAATTTAGCTAATATACCAATATTCAAAACGCTACCGTTTCGTCGTCGACGGTCGGATCAAAAAACTGTCCGATAATTTCTTTGCGTGTGCGACTGAAGATGTCGTGTGCAAAGGTTGGTGTTGATTGGTCAAAAAATGTGGGAGGAGTAGGGAAAAAACTGTTTTGCGGTTTTCGCGATTTTGCGAAAAATATTCATAGACGCAAATGGGCGTGGCCTATGCCAAAAGATGCAGCAGACTCCAGTGAATATGTGTGTACAAGTTTTTGGACTCTGGGAGGTTCGGTGTGGGAGTTATAGCCCTAAACGCGTATTCCTTGGTATAGCGCCACCTAGTGGCCGGCGTGTCTGGATTTTGTCGTCTGCCTAGAACTCAGGGACCTGGATCTAGTCATGCAATTGGCATGTCGGCACCATTTACGGTTTGGGCTGTGGGCCCACTTCTAGGGGGGAATAATAATAACTAGAACTGCAAGCAGTTATGCAGGGGTCCAAGAAGTGTGCATTTCGCCGGCACAACGCGACAAGAAATGTGCATTTCGCCGGCACAACGCGAACCAAGTATTCAAAACGCTACCGTGAACAACCTGTGGATATAAAGGTTTTGACTGTGAGAGGTTCAGTGTGGGAGTTTCGGCCCCAAACGCATTTTCCGCTACCGTTTAGTCGTCGTTGGATCAAAATAGTTTTTACTGATTTGCAACGCAAAACATATATTCAAAACGCTACCGTTTCGTCAACGATGGTCGGATCAAAATAGTTTTGCTGATTTCTTGTAGTGTGCGTCTGAAGATGTCGTGTGCAAAGTTTGGTGTCAATTGGGCAAGAAATGTGGGAGGAGTAGCGAAAAGGCAGTTTAGCTGTTTTTGCGATTTTGCATAAAGAAAATACTGACGCAAATGGGCCTGGCCTATGCCAAAGGATGCAGCTGACTCCAGTGAATCTGTGCGTATAACGTTTTTGACTGTGGGAGCTTCGGTGTGGGAGTTATAGCCTAAAACGCGTTTTCAGAACATTCCATTGGCCAGTTAGGAGATATATTATTTCGTCGTTTATTTGCGACCCCTTGTGGCGAAATTTTCCAAAGACAATTTTCCTTTGCCAAATAACTCCCGCCCACATTAATAATTCTTGGCCATATTTTTTATATAGACTCGGGTTTGCCCCTTGATGGTTTCCTTTGAGTTTGAAGAACATTCCTTTGGCCAATAAGAAGATATACAATTTCCTCGTTTATTGCGCCCCCTAATGGCGAAATATTCCGAAAATTTTATTGAACGACATTAAGGTTAGCACCAACATGTCTGTAAAATTTGGACTCGTTCCGATGTCTACTTTTGGATTTTTCTGGATTTTGGATTTTCCACGTCTAATTTAGCTAATATACCAATATTCAAAACGCTACCGTTTCGTCGTCGACGGTCGGATCAAAAAACTGTCCGATAATTTCTTTGCGTGTGCGTCTGAAGATGTCGTGTGCAAAGTTTGGTGTTGATTGGTCAAAAAATGTGGGAGGAGTAGGGAAAAAACTGTTTTGCGGTTTTCGCGATTTTGCGAAAAATATTCATAGACGCAAATGGGCGTGGCCTATGGCAAAAGATGCAGCAGACTCCAGTGAATATGTGGGTACAAGTTTTTGACTGTGGGAGGTTCGGTGTGGGAGTTATAGCCCCAAACGCGTATTCCTTGGTATAGCGCCACCTAGTGGCCGGCGTGTCTGGATTTTGTCGTCTGCTTAGAACTCAGGGCCCTGGATCTAGTCATGCAATTGGCGTGTCGGCACCATTTACGGTTTGGGCTGTGGGCCCACTTCTAGGGGGGAATAATAATAATAAGAAAAATCCTTACAAAAACAATAGGGATCCAACCTGTTGGCTTGGACCCCTAATAAGACTAGAACTGCAAGCAGTTATGCAGGGGTCCAAGAAGTGTGCATTTCGCCGGCACAACGCGACAAGAAATGTGAATTTCGCCGGCACAACGCGAAGCATGTGTTCAAAACGCTACCCTGAACTTGTGGATACAAAGGATTCGACTGTGGTAGGAGTAGCGAGAAGTCAGTGTAGCGTTTTCGCGGCAAAATTTTGTAGAAGATATACAATTTCCTCGTTTATTGCGCCCTCTAATGGCGAAATTGTCCGAAATTTTTATCGAACGTCATTAAGGTTAGCACCAACATGTGTGTAGAATTTGGACTCGATCCGATTTCTAATTTTGGATTTTTTTGGATTTTGGATTTTCCACGTCTAATTTAGCTAATATACCAATATTCAAAATGCTACCGTTTCGTCGTCGAAGGTCGGATCAAAAAACTGTATACGATTCCTTTGCGTGTGCGTCTGAAGATGTCGTGTGCAAAGTTTGGTGTCGATTGGTCAAGAAATGTGGGAGGAGTAGGGAAAAAACAGTTTTGCGGTTTTCGCGATTTAGCGAAAAATATTCATAGACGCAAATGGGCGTGGCCTAGGCCAAAAGATGCAGCAGACTCCAGTGCATCTGTGTGTACAAGTTTTTGGACTGTGGGAGGTTCGGTGTGGGAGTTATAGCCCCAAACGCGTATTCCTTGGTATAGCGCCACCTAGTGGCCGGCGTGTCTGGATTTTGTCGTCTGCATAGTCTTCACTGACCTGGATCTAGTGATGCAATTGGCGTGTGTGCAACATTTACGGTATGGGCTGTATTCCCACTTTCTTGGTAGGAAGTATAATAACAAGAAGTGTGCATTTCGCCGGCACAACGCGACAAGAAATGTGCGTTTCGCCGGCACAACGCAAAGCATGTGTTTAAAACGCTACCCTGAACCTGTGGATACAAAGTATTTGACTGTGGTAGGAGTAGCGAGAAGTCAGTGTAGCGTTTTCGCGGCGAAATTTTGTAGAAGATATACAATTTCCTCGTTTATTGCGCCCCCTAATGGCGATATTTTCCGAAATTTTTATCGAACGACATTAAGGTTAGCACCAACATGTGTGTACAATTTGGACTCGATCCGATTTCTAATTTTGGATTTCTTTGGATTTTTGATATTCCACGTCTAATTTAGCTCATAAACCAATATTCAAAACGATACAGTTTCGTCGTCGAAGGTCGGATCAAAAAACTGTATATGATTTCTTTGCGTGTGCGTCTGAAGATGCCGTGTGCAAAGTTTGGTGTCGATTGGGCGAGAAATGTGGGAGGAGTAGCGAAAAAATAGTTTAGCGGTTTTCGCGATTTTGCGAAAAATATTCATAGACGCAAATGGGCGTGGCCTAGGCCAAAAGATGCAGCAGACTCCAGTGCATCTGTGTGTACAAGTTTTTGGACTGTGGGAGGTTCGGTGTGGGAGTTATAGCCCCAAACGCGTATTCCTTGGTATAGCGCCACCTAGGGACCGGCGTGTCTGGATTTTGTTATCTGAGTAGCGGTGCCGATTCTGGATCTAGTCATGTAATTGGCGCGTGTGCACCATTTACGGTTTGGGCTGCAGTTCCACTTTCACCGCGGGAAGAATAAGAAGAATCGCTACAAAAACAATAGGGATCCAACCTGTTGGCTTGGACCCCTAATAAGAAAAATCCTTACAAAAACAATAGGGATCCAACCTGTTGGCTTGGACCCCTAACTAGAACTGCAAGCAGTTATGCAGGGGTCCAAGAAGTGTGCATTTCGCCGGCACAACGCGACAAGAAATGTGCATTTCGCCGGCACAACGCGAAGCATGTGTTGAAAACGCTACCCTGAACCTGTGGATACAAAGGATTTGACTGTGGTAGGAGTAGCGAGAAGTCAGTGTAGCGTTTTTGCGGCGAAATTTTGTAGAAGATATACAATTTCCTCGTTTATTGCGCCCCCTAATGGCGGAATTTTCCGAAATTTTTATCGAACGTCATTAAGGTTAGCACCAACATGTGTGTAGAATTTGGACTCGATCCGATGTCTAATTTTGGATTTTTTTGTATTTTTGATTTTCCACGTCTAATTTAGCTAATATACCAATATTCAAAATGCTATCGTTTCGTCGTCGAAAGTCGGATCAAAAAACTGTATATGATTCCTTTGCGTGTGCGTCTGAAGGTGTCGTGTGCAAAGTTTGGTGTCGATTGGTCAAAAAATGTGGGAGGAGTAGGGAAAAAACAGTTTTACGGTTTTCGCGATTTTGCGAAAAAAAATTATAGACGCAAATGGGCGTGGCCTAAGCCAAAAGATGCAGCACACTCCAGTGCATCTGTGTGTACAAGTTTTTGGACTCTGGGAGGTTCGGTGTGGGAGTTATAGCCTCAAACGCGTATTCCTTGGTATAGCGCCACCTAGGGACCGGCGTGTCTGTATTTTGTTATCTGAGTAGCGGTGCCGATTCTGGATCTAGCCATGCAATTGGCGCGTGTGCACCATTTACGGTTTGGGCTGTGGTTCCACTTTCACGGGGAGGTAGTATAACTAGAACTGCAAGCAGTTATGCAGGGGTCCAAGAAGTGTGCATTTCGCCGGCACAACGCGACAAGAAATGTGCATTTCGCCGGCACATCGCGAAGCATGTGTTGAAAACGCTACCCTGAACCTGTGGATACAAAGGATTTGACTGTGGTAGGAGTAGCGAGAAGTCAGTGTAGCGTTTTTGCGGCGAAATTTTGTAGAAGATATACAATTTCCTCGTTTATTGCGCCCCCTAATGGCGGAATTTTCCGAAATTTTATCGAACGTCATTAAGGTTAGCACCAACATGTGTGTAGAATTTGGACTCGATCCGATGTCTAATTTTGGATTTTTTGTATTTTTGATTTTCCACGTCTAATTTAGCTAATAAACCAATATTCAAAACGCTACCGTTTCGTCGTCGAAGGTCGGATCAAAAAAGTGTCTAGGATTTCTTTGCGTGTGCGTCTGAAGATGTCGTGTGCAAAGTTTGGTGTTGATCGGGCGAGAAATGTGGGAGGAGTAGCGAAAAAACAGTTTTGCGGTTTTCGCGATTTAGCGAAAAATATTCATAGACGCAAATGGGCTTGGCCTAGGCCAAAAGATGCAGCAGACTCCAGTGCATCTGTGTGTACAAGTTTTTGGACTCTGGGAGGTTCGGTGTGGAAGTTATAGCCCCAAACGCGTATTCCTTGGTATAGCGCCACCTAGGGACCGGCGTGTCTGGATTTTGTTATCTGAGTAGCGGTGCCGATTCTGGATCTAGTCATGCAATTGGCGCGTGTGCACCATTTACGGTTTGGGCTGTGGTACCACTTCTAAGGCGTACGAAATAATAATAATCCTTACAAAAACAATAGGGATCCAACCTGTTGGCTTGGACCCCTAATAAAAAAAATCCTTACAAAAACAATAGGGATCCAACCTGTTGGCTTGGACCCCTAAAAGAAAATCCTTACAAAAACAATAGGGATCCAACCTGTTGGCTTGGACCCCTAAAAATCCTTACAAAAACAATAGGGATCCAACCTGTTGGCTTGGACCCCTAATAAAAAAAATCCTTACAAAAACAATAGGGATCCAACCTGTTGGCTTGGACCCCTAATAATAATAATCCTTACAAAAACAATAGGGATCCAACCTGTTGGCTTGGACCCCTAATAATAATAATCCTTACAAAAACAATAGGGATCCAACCTGTTGGCTTGGACCCCTAATAAAAAAAATCCTTACAAAAACAATAGGGATCCAACCTGTTGGCTTGGACCCCTAATAATAATCCTTACAAAAACAATAGGGATCCAACCTGTTGGCTTGGACCCCTAACTAGAACTGCAAGCAGTTATGCAGGGGTCCAAGAAGTGTGCATTTCGCCGGCACAACGCGACAAGAAATGTGCGTTTCGCCGGCACAACGCAAAGCATGTGTTTAAAACGCTACCCTGAACCTGTGGATACAAAGTATTTGACTGTGGTAGGAGTAGCGAGAAGTCATTGTAGCGTTTTCGCGGCGAAATTTTGTAGAAGATATACAATTTCCTCGTTTATTGCGCCCCCTAATGGCGATATTTTCCGAAATTTTTATCGAACGACATTAAGGTTAGCACCAACATGTGTGTACAATTTGGACTCGATCCGATGTCTAATTTTGGATTTCTTTGGATTTTTGATATTCCACGTCTAATTTAGCTCATAAACCAATATTCAAAACGATACAGTTTCGTCGTCGAAGGTCGGATCAAAAAACTGTATATGATTTCTTTGCGTGTGCGTCTGAAGATGCCGTGTGCAAAGTTTGGTGTCGATTGGGCGAGAAATGTGGGAGGAGTAGCGAAAAAATAGTTTAGCGGTTTTCGCGATTTTGCGAAAAATATTCATAGACGCAAATGGGCGTGGCCTAGGCCAAAAGATGCAGCAGACTCCAGTGCATCTGTGTGTACAAGTTTTTGGACTGTGGGAGGTTCGGTGTGGGAGTTATAGCCCCAAACGCGTATTCCTTGGTATAGCGCCACCTAGGGACCGGCGTGTCTGGATTTTGTTATCTGAGTAGCGGTGCCGATTCTGGATCTAGTCATGTAATTGGCGCGTGTGCACCATTTACGGTTTGGGCTGCAGTTCCACTTTCACCGCGGGAAGAATAAGAAGAATCGCTACAAAAACAATAGGGATCCAACCTGTTGGCTTGGACCCCTAATAATAATCCTTACAAAAACAATAGGGATCCAACCTGTTGGCTTGGACCCCTAAAAATCCTTACAAAAACAATAGGGATCCAACCTGTTGGCTTGGACCCCTAAAAAAAAGATTGATTAATCGCCCAGCCCTATTGTCATCAACTAGTGATGATGGGGGGGGGGGGGGGTCAGTAAGACCAACCTTGCTCTCCTCCCGCTCCTCTGCATGCATCCAGATGGGCTTGTTGTCGTCTGCGGAGAGAGGGAGGGGACGGGGAGAGACGTGTTAGAAAGGGCAGCCGGCAGGGAGGCCATCATCCATCCCAGCCCTCAGCCAAGAGGCGTGAGGGCGGGGCGAGTCACGGAGCGTCGCCGTGGAAACGGCCGCGCATGCGGTTCCGTTGCGCGCCCAACAACACACACACGGATCGGGTTTCCCATACACTGCCTGGCTGTGAGCTATAGCATAGCGCTCTCTCTGCATCGCTACTGGGGTTTGTACATTTATGGTGTATATGACCAGGAGGAGGTTCTGGATTCACCAAAGGCTCGGTCTAAATGGGGCCTTCATAGAATAAGATCTATGTATAGCAGAGATGAAAGTGTCCCATTTAAAAATAACATCAACAAATGAAAACGTTCAAATCCAACGCAGAAGCGTTTGGAAGTGAGTCTGTTTGCGCGTCTTGTCTTGTGACATTTTTGTCGAAGTGTGTGCACATGTGCAAGGTGTGCGAGTGTGTGTGTGAGGGTGTCACTATCAACGCCTCGCTACAGCACTCCAGTCCTATGCATGACCTCATTCCCAGGCCGTCTGATCTCCCGAAGGAGACCACAGCTCAAGGGAAGCAAGCAATCTTAAATTGCATTTCTGTCAGGATGCTTCCGCCGGATAATGCTCTCGAGACTTGCAGACTATAGTCTGCATAAGTGCAGGATGAGTTTTGAATTGGCTTAGCTTTGCAATGCCCAGTCCAAACGTGAACAGTGCTTGTGCACGTCGAATGGCACTGATTAATGCCCTGAGTAACCAAGGCAACGGATCGCCAGCTTGTACGCACGACAGGAGTGAATGCCTTGAATTCAAGGTAAACTGAAGCATTGAGCAATGTGTAAGATAGTAACGCCATCTCTGCAATCAGCAGTTGCAATTTATTGTATCTTTTAGAATCAAGACATTCTTTTCAGTCCCATTTAAAAAAACAAAAACCTTTCAGTCCAAAAAATTCGGAGTCACATCTTTCTGCAAGCTCCTAAAATAAGTTTACCATGAGGATTTACGATGTCTGCCGTCAACAAATCGTTCTTTAACCGTCGGTTCACCAAATCAAAAAGTGTTGACTGTTGGGTTCTCAGAAAAGGAGCCTTAATGACATCATGTAGGCGCTGATGTGTACTACGTACTATTAACAGAGCCGAACTCCTTCTCGTGCGCGCGGGTCAGGATCTCCTTGTAGAGGGCCTCAGCGTCCTTGTACTTGCCCTGCTTCAGGTAGCAGGTGGCCTGGGGGGGCAGAGACGCAGAGGGGAACGGGCTCAGGGCTGACACACCTTTGTGGTGGGCCTACGAGTTTGTTGATTTGATCGTTTTTGGACAACAAACATGGAGGCAGATAGTGTACAATTTGTAATTTTTTTAAATTTGCCTTTGTTTATTTTAATTGTCTATTTTATTTCATGACGATGTTTCTATGTTAAGCATTTTGAGTCTGCCTCGTGTATGAAAAGTTCTTTATAAATAAAGTTAACAATAACTAAGGAATTAGAAAACATGTTTTGCAAATTATGTGGAATTTGAATTGGTAGTTGAATGAGGTTTACAATCGTGTCTAAATTCTCCTTAAAAACCCATGTTAACAAGAATCTGAGTGCACAACGCAGAACCAGCGGGCAGACTGACCAGGTTGTTCTTGGTCTTGGCCACGTTGGGGTCGTCGGCGCCCAGCTTGGACTGGTAGATCTCCAGGGCCCGCTGGTAGTAGTACTCCACCTCCTCGTACTTGCCCTGGTTCTGGCAGAGCAGCGCCAGGTTGTTGAGCTGCTTGGCCACGTCCGGGTGATACTTCCCCAGGACCTGCACATAATAATGGATGTAGCAATTACAAAAAACACACGCTATTTTGGGCCGTTGGCTACAACGACTGAGCAGGTTCAAGCTCTGGTGTGCGTGTGTACGTGTTTGTGTGTTAGTACATAGCGGAAGCCCCCCACAATAACCCAGCTCAACGTCATCAACGAATACGATGGACAGCTGTAAGAAAGAAAGAAAGAAAGAAAGAAAGAAAGAAAGAAAGAAAGAAAGAAAGAAAGAAAGAAAGAAAGAAAGAAAGAAAGAGAGAGAGAGAGAGAGAGGGAACTATCATGGAGACCATATCGAGCAGAAAGATAAGAAACTAACGTCTAGGGGATTTGCACCAGATAATCTATCTATTGACATTCTTGTGGTATTCTTGGGTCACGTCCTGGTAGTGCTTTCATGGTACCGGAGGGGGGAGAGTGACACAAACTGCATTGTGGTTATTTTTATGAGTGTCAGACTTCCTGTATTTATAAATGTGTGTGTGTGTGTGTGTGTGTGTCAAGTGTCGGCAGCTATTGCTGCGGCCATTTATTACGGGCGAGATATGAACATCTAGAGAATGGGATGTGTAGTATTTTATACTATTTTAATCTTTATCATCTTTTGAATAGCATTATCCTATTCAAAGCCTCAGTATCCTAATGTCCTGATTGACCACACCCGGGTGATGGGGGTGGGGTTATCGAAACAGGTTTTCACTCTCCCTCAGTTAGGGCACCTATTCGGTTGAGGCAGGCACTCTTATGCTTCACGCTTTCACATCGGCACTTTGCTTTATCTAATTCTTTCCCCACAAATCCTTGCAGGTAAACCAACTATCCCTGGTCATTTGTTTCGCCTTGTTTTGTATCATTTCAAATAAATTATCTTTTTGATTTAAAATGGAGTCCCTTCATTATGTGACGGTGTAGGAGTCCACGTTCCTCCCCCCGCAGCCCACCTTCTCTCTGATCTCCAGGGCCCTCTTGCACAGCGGCTCCGCCTCCTTGTATTTGCCCCTCTTGCCATAGAGCACGGCCAGGTTGTTGAGGGTGGCGGCCACCGCCGGGTGGTCCCGGCCCAGGGTCTTCTCCCGGATGGCCAGGGCGTCATTCAGCAGGTGGGCCGCCTCCTTGTACTTGTTCTGGTCCCTGAGGGGGGAGGGGGGGGGAGAGAGAGGTGTGTAAGAGAGAAGTGTGAGAGAGAGAGAGAGAGAGAGAGAGAGAGGTGAGTGTGTGTATGTGTGTATGGTGAGAGAGCGAGAGAGAGAGGTGTGAGAGAGAGAGGTGAGTGTGTGTTAGAGAGCGAGATGTGTGTGTGTGTGTGTGTGTGTGTGTGTGTGTGTGTGTGTGTGTGTGTGTGTGTGTGTGTGTGTGTGTGTGTGTGTGTGTGTGTGTGTGTGTGTGTGTGTGTGTGTGTGTGTGAGTGAGTGAGAGAGAGCATAGAAGGGGAGTTTCATAAGTTTTCGGTTTCAATATCGTCTTCTTAAGACGAGATAGTATTTGGACAATCACATCGATGTTACCTATTTATAATAAATAATCAATACACCAGTATTCACTCTTATTCACTATAATTCTAATCGATTCGTCAAATTTCCCATTTTTCATTCGGTCATAACCATATAATAATAGTAAAGTTACAACCTACATGAACTTCATGTACTAATCATAACAATGATAGTGAATGATAACATGTGGTCACATGGTGATCATAATACACAATAAGGTCTCACCTGTAGACCAGGGCCAGGATGTTGAGCATGGTGGCCACGTCGGGGTGGTCGTGGCCCGAGGTCTTCTCCAGGTCCTCCAGGGCCTGCTTGCAGAGCGGCACGGCCACCTCGTAGCGGCCCTGCGACGCGTACTGGATCACCAGGTTGTGGAGGGTCCGCAGGCGGGCTGGGATCTCATAGCCCCCCTGCTGGGCTGCCACCTCGCCGCTGGGCTGGGCTGGAGGGAGGGAGAGAGAGCGAAAGGGAGGGGGAGAGAGAGAAGGACCAGGGAGGGAAAAAGGGAGGGAGAGAGAGAGGGAGAAAGGGAGGGGGAGAGAGAAGGACAAGGGAGGGAGAGAGAGAGTGAGAAAGGGAGGGAGAGAGAGAGAGAGAAAGGAAGGGGGAGAGAGGGAGTCCAAATATTCAAATCAGAGTTTGCAGTGAGGCTAGGTATAGCCTTGGCTGGGCAGCAAGAGATTTTCATAAATAGGTTTGGCCCATCAAAGGAAACACGAGTCGATTATATAAGTAATTTAATCTTGTGCTCTCTTTGCTTGCCGAATCCAATCGGAAGTAAAAAAGGAAAAAACATCTTCTCTTCTAGGAAAAGCCTTCCGCGCAGATTTTCTGTCAACGTTTTCACATTGTTATTCACTGTATTATAGATCAAAGAGTGTTGACTGCTCCGTATTTTGATACACTTTCTATTACTGTTCAATCAATTAGCCGACACTTTAATCTAAAAGAGATTTAAGATTACTTCAGATAGATGACATTTAGGAGTATACCCGGTAAGGTCAGAAGGTAATTGTACCCATTGTATCTGGGTACAATGCGGTCATTTAACCCCCAGAACCTTCCAGCAGGGAATCAATCCAACGCCCTCGCCCCTATACAACCTTATGCAACCCATCCAGCCCCATCCAAACCAGCTCCCCTCCTCCCCTCCTCCCCTCAGACCCCACCCCTCGTACCTGGCCCCTGGTCCTCATCGTTGGGGAACAGATCATCCAGGTTATCCTTGGAGCCGTCCCCCCCCCCTCCTCCTCCTCCTCCCCCAGCCTGGCCCTTCTCGTCGGACGGGGAGGCCCCGGCGGCGGGGTCCTCGTCGTACTTCTTGATCTGGTTCATGAACTCCAGGTGCTTCTTCTCCTCCTCCAGCTGGGCCACGCTCTGCTCGCTGCGCTGGAGCTTGTGCTGCGTGTTGGCCAGCTCGTCGCGGAGCCACTGGTTCTCCTGGCACAGCCGGCGCACCTGGGCCCGCAGCTTCTGCTTCTCCGACTCCACGGCGCTGAGGTGGCCTGACAGGGCGATGATCACCTGGTTGGGGAAGGGAGGGGAGGGGAGAAGCGCACACACACACACACACACACTCCGCTTTGATTACCAATGCAGAAGTAGCTGATTATATATTTGCGTCAACGGCACATCTAAGGTTGGGTAATTATAACAGCGACGAAAATAGTGCTGAATAAACTGTGTGCATCCGTGTGTTGTTGCTACTCTACTCCTTTTGAATAAGCGACTATCTGGAACACATTTGAAATCTCGGAAGGTAATAAAAAGTGTATTCCCCTCACATGAACACAAGCTAGGCTACTGTTACTGTGCAAGTCAATGGAAGCGGCTAACGGAAAGCAAATGCTAACCCATTGTACTCCTCTTCTGGACGCACAATATTGAATTTCAAACAACTCGTCTGAATCTAGGTACGACGGACCAACGGCAATTTCAGATACATTAGCGTATCCCTTTAAGACCAGGCCTTGACAACAATAACAATAACAAGCATTCCTGTGTTTGTATCACAATAGCCCAAATCCCAGGGAGGATTCAGAGCATAACCCAGGGGGATAGCCTTGTGGGAATTAGGAGTAAGCGCTGACACACTTTCATGGACAAAGAGCTACTTTAGATCACTTACTAACCACTCAAAACAAATCGATCCATCCACTCACCTGTGCCTCCCCGAGGCCCAACTCGATGGCCTCCATGCTCTTGCGCAGCAGGCCCGACCGCTCCTGGGCTACGGGTGGCTGCGTGCAGTCCAGCAGGGAGTTGAGGAGCTGGGCATGCTCCCCCCGCAGCGTCTCCAGGCCCTGGATGACCGCCTTGGTGTTGAGGACGATCTCGTCCTGACTAAGCCGCTCCAGAGCTTCGTCTCGTGGGTACACCATGGTCGACATCTCCCTAAATGTACACTTGACTGTTTGAGGAATAAAGGGGGGAAGCTGTTAAAATAGCATAGGTACACTGGGTTTTCAACCTGAACGGTTCATGTAAACTAGTTGTTTCGGACTAACAATGTTGACACTAGTGTTTAAACTTGGATGAGTTCCAACTGATGGCGACATGCGCACATCAACTTCAAAAGGATCTTAGCATAATAACAATAATGAATGAAAGACAGCCGCTCTGCATACAACGTGACATTCCGATAGCAGTGCTCAGTGACAAGCACCTGTCCTGCACGCGCCTCCACACACACGCGCACACACGCACTCTTCTCATCCTCATTCAGCCACCCTCCTCTCCATACCCCGCCCGGCCGCCCCCATCCATTCACTGCAATGCACAACATGAACGTTTAAAAGTCCCGACCTTAACAATGACATTTGTGAGGAAATCTTCATATCGATTCAGAAAATGACCAATCAACAAATCACCAGCTCTTATTTAAAGTAGGTCACCCGACAGAGTTGCCATCCGTGTTATTCAATCAGTCAGAGGCGAGGATCGATCAAACCCAAGGTGACCGACAATATAGACCATCGCTCACTGTATCAATGAGGAGAGCTGGTTTTAAGACCGATTTAAAACGTTGATTAACCATCACTGTCAAAGCTATTAAGCCAAGTTTGGACCAAATGACTATCGGTGTTTGTAAACAGTACCTCTCGGGTCAGGCCCTTCCTAAGAACAAGCGGATACCAAAAGACAAGATGCGATTTTAACTATGCATCTCTACGTAGACTGATTAAAACAGTAGAAACACAGTCATACACAACAACTCCCGGTGTTAAGTCTCCTAAAGGATCGCTCGTTGGTTTGGACTCCGGGTGAAGCCGCTTAGAGCTAGCAAGTGCACCGGGAACAAGTGCGCCTGTTCCCTTCCTGGTCCCGAACAAAGCGCTCTTGTTGTGGTGGCGCTCCGGAGCACCTTGCGCACACGTACCCGACCACCACCATCAACGGAGCTCAGTCGCGATCATCTACCATGTTTTCATCGTTCCCCCCCGCAAGATGGATCGTAAAACACGCCATATTAAAAAGGCCAACATGTGCGGATTTAGCCGATGTCATCATTTTGTTACCTTTTCCCTAATGCCCGCTATCCTAAACTTCGTGTTCCCCAAAAACACGTTTCCCGGCAAAGTAAACACCGATACGATCTAACCGATAACTTAATCGCTTGAATGCAATGCAAATAACACCAACACGGTATGCAAGCCGGTTCATATTCAATGACATGCAGCGTTCTTACCTCGGATCGCTTGGCACCAGATGAGAGGCGGTAGCGGCTTTCCGTTAGCAATCCACCGATAACGCCTGAGACTCGCTTCCCTTCGGCTCTCTGCTACAGCGATGGTGCAACCCTTTAAAGACCGGCCATACTGAAATAGTTTGTTGTTTTGAGACAAGTGACCCTAACTGTATAATGTAAAGGTGCCGCTTGACAGCCGAGACCCCGAAGATGGCTGTTGAGTGAATTTCTCCCAGATCCACAGCCAAGCCGAGTCGGTTGCGTCAATCGTCATCATCATCATCCTCAGCAGCAGCGGCAGCCTTCTACCAAGGGCGGTGTGGTGAGGTGGTAGGAGGGGAATAGGCAGCTATGTTGGTTGGCAGCTATGATGAGCCATATAATACAGTGCATCCGACAGCTGATGATGCAGAGGCCCATTTAACAGGTCAGGAGCATGTAGGCCCCTCCTGGATCTAGATTTAAATGTCGATACTACTCTAGCCTATTGGAATCAGTTAAGACTATATATATATGGCCTCTATAGTTAAATACTGTAAAGGTCATTGAGCATTCACTTTCGTCCAAAGCGACTTAAAAGTGAATTAAAGGTTGGGTATGGGATTTGCGAAACGCCAGCAGATTTTGAAAACACACAACTCAAATGGTCCTCCTCTCCTTCAACGCTGACTACGTCCACACCAGGAGCGACCAAAGCGCTCACAAAGTTTCGCTGCGAATATTTCTGTTCGCGTTGGTCGCTCATGACGTACAATTAAATTATGCAGACGCATTTAAAGGAGCCATGCTTTTAGTACAGACAGCCATATCAAAGAGTGAACTCTCCCATACACTTTGGCCATATTGCCGAGACGGTTTTGCTTGTTGGATAAAGTGCTTCGACAACAAGTAGGACAGTGATTCCCCCCAATATAAAATAATTGGGGGGAATCACCTCCTGAAATGTAGGCTAATTACAACCGAGAACAAAAAACCCTGCGTGCTGTAGTAGGCTAGTTAAAATATGTTTCACTGATCTGCATCTGCAAATCATGATCTGCACTCATTCGTCGCACTCAAAACAAATAGACATTGGCGCACATGGCTAATTTGCATACGCGCACAGGACTGGTGGCTCCGCAAGGCAAATAATGGAACATATCTATCTATCTAGGCCTATCAGTCTATCTATCAACGCGTGTCTAGTTTTAATGTGATGTACTGTGTGTATGTCCAGTCAGACTTGTTCTGTGTGGTCTTGTAGGCTACTGTCCTGTGTGGGCCGAACCACCTAAATGGATTCCCGAGGATTTGTGTCGTTTGGTATTAATTAGGACTTGACTAGGCTATCTATCTATCTAGACTACAATTATTCACCTCAGGCTCCGTGAATAGTGGGGAATAGAGGGATAAAAGACAAGAGATATATCCCTTGTCATTTATCCCCCGTCTTGTCGATTAGTTTGTTTATGTGACGATTTCAAAAACTTTTTTGGTTTTGTTTAAAGGCACCCAGTGCAACTTAATGTAAACATTCAATAAAAAATAAACATTCAATTTCTAGTCTTTTTTACACGTAGTAAGTTTCAATAACTCCATACCATTACATATCGACATTCAAGGAGCAAAGATGAGACGTCGTTGTGTGGTGAGAACTGATAGAAAATCGTAAACAACAACAATCGCCGGTGGGGAGAAGCCATTTTTCCATTGACTGGAAGCCTGCTTTATTTAGTGCAGGTTACAAAAATAAAGAAAATGGCGGCATTGTTGTTGTTATCGATTTTCTATCAGTTCTCACCACACAACGACGTCTCATCTTTGCTGCTTGAATGTCGGTATGTAATGGAATGGAGTTATTGAAACTTACTACGTGTAAAAAAGACTAGAAATTGAATGTTTATTTTTAAGCCTCGAAAGTTGCACTGGGTGCAACCAAGCAGTTGGTTAGATTGGTGGCATGGAGCGCAAATGAAAATGATTCCCGCTTAAATACGAACGTTCTAGATGTATAATTACTCCCGCTTATCATCACTTGGTATCCAAACCACTATGGCGTTTCGATCTCTGAACTGAAAAAGGGTTGGGTCGTACAACACCGGGTGCCCAGCCCAGTTACAGCCGTGATTAAAACTTCAGCCAACATTTTGTTCAGTGAGTGAATAAAGGTAGGTAGGAACCAAAGTGCCTGCCGGTGTTCCCTGGGATCCACGCAAGCGAAGAGCGTCTACATTCCGATTGGCTGTCAGTGTTTGGCCGCTGAAGCGCGTCATAGTCATTTGCATAAAGTTTAAAAGTTTTCAACTTTTTTTTGACGCTCTGGTCGCTCAACTTTGGCCGCTGGTAGCGTTGGTCGCTTTGGTCGCTCTTGCCCATAGAAAGTGAATGACTTCCGGCGATTTGGTCGCTCAATTCGCTTCTGGTGTGGACGACTCCACCCATTCCAAGTACATGGACGCGCAATCATGCACGAGCGAACACAGATGCGCGAGAGCGAGCCATTAGCTAGTTAGCTAGCTCCAGTAGCTACCGCAGGATAACAACAGAACAGAAGCTTGCTCTGGGTCACAGCTTTGAGTACGTGCACAAAGGTGTCACGCGCGGGAGAGGGGGAGTGCAGTACGACCGTTTGATTGACGTACTTACTGTCCAATACCACTCGGTGGGTCTGGAAATCATTGGCTGGAGTTTTTCGAGCCCTGCCCGTTCCACAAATGATTGACTTGTTTAATTTTCATGTCAGTACTTCTAACTCAGTGGCTGTAGTGGGTTATGATATGGATTTCAAGTCATTTTGCAAAAATTGCCAAAAAGAGAATTCCATACCCAACCTTTAAGGCACATGGCATCTTCCTCAACTTCCACCGGAAATAGGGGTTTGAACACACAACCTCTTGGCTTGGAACATCCTGACCCACAACAAAGCTTGAAGTTGAACTAAAGAAAAAAAAAATCACAAAGGAAGAACTAAAAATGATGATCTTTGTTTTTTATTAAAAAACAAACAAAACAATTAATAATTCCACCTTTCATTCCACATGTTTGATTGACAACTTAAATCATGAAAAAGCCGTACTACAAAACACATGAAGAAAACCAACTAGAATATAATATAACAAGAACTATTCAGATATGTACAGGCATTACAGTTTATTATTATTATTACTTATAGTCATTGAAGGCAAAATGCTGAAGACAGAGGAAAACAATGACGTGTGCAAAATACTTTCCAATTCCACAAGCTTAGAATTGTTTAAATGCACTCCACCTACACAGTTGGACACAGACAACTGCTATGCATTTCTTTCCTTGAAATGTATAGAATTATGTGTGTTATAATAGTAGTGTGTGTGTGTGTGTGTGTGTGTGTGTGTGTGTGTGTGTGTGTGTGTGTGTGTGTGTGTGTGTGTGTGTGTGTGTGTGTGTGTGTGTGTGTGTGTGTGTGTGAGAGAGATAAGGAAAGATAAAGAGGGCTTTTAAAAAATATGTGGAGAAGGCTAAGCTTGTGGAATCCTGGGAGAAGACTTTGGAAGAAAGTGTATAAGTGTGTGTGTCACCGTGTGAGTGTGTGAGTGACAACGTATCCGAGGACAGTGGAGAGAGAGAGAGAAAAGGCCACTGTTAGATCAAATCGGCTTGAACATACACTTCTAAACCTAAGCAACGAGTAGTACGGACATCGGAAAAGCGAGGCAACGACCGACGTCACGGTTTCATTTCACGAACACGGAGTCAACACAGGTTACACGGGTAGAGGTAAACGGCGCACACGTCAACACACAGGAACTAACGTGAGATTTCCACACGCACACCCAAACACACATACAGCCAGTGGATCCTAAAGTTCGGTAATGGAAAAATAAAAAAATGCATCGTAAGTTTAAAAGAGAGACTCCGAATATATGAAGGGTTGGGACAAAGGTGGGGAATGATCTGGTCTCTCCTAACATTGACCCGGTGAACACCAGTCACTTCAGGCGGTTGATTTTGCGAGTATTCACCCCCTTAAAATGCTCACAAATCATAGGTACGTCACACACACATAACCGTTAGTCATCTTGGGTGACATAACATCATGTATAAACTTGGCATGGTGAGGTGTATGAGACACATCTCCACATCCATCGGCTGTCTCCAGCCAGATTGATTTGGAACCACATTGAACCACATTAGAATCACTCTGGACAATAATGAGGTTAACAACTAGCAGAGAGCATTTTGTTTCAGATAAAGTAATGCTTACACCTATAAGTACAGATATACCATCAATTAGTTTTAAAACCCTACATGGTGCAAGTCAATATTCTTTTAATGATGCTGAATGTTTATCAAATCTTCCGATTGCGCTGCGCGGTGTTGCGCAGACCCCTCCCTCTCCATGGATCACAGGAGGGTAGCGTGATGATTTCAAGTTCACAAATGGTTCGTAAACTTGAGACCGCCCAGTTTTACCGAAAACATTGCAGATACAGAGCATGCTCCCAGAACAATAACAGAATGCTGCAGCTTTCTAAATAACTTATTTTATCAAGCAACATTGTTTACACCCATTTTAACTATAAAATGAAATTTAAATAGTCGAAAGAAATGCTTTCACCTTTAGCCAGAAGAGGCTTTAAACATCCCAATAGTATATAAGGATACGATGAATAGAGAAATGGCCAAAGTAAAAACCGGGCAGACATGTGGTATTCGAGTTAAAATAACTAACACTGTTACGTTGACATAAGAGGAAAATAAAAATGTCCAATTCGAAAACAAACAAACCTGTAACAATCAAGGCAATTGCATTAATACTATTAAAACTTGTGTCCTTAATACCTACTCTGACGAGGAGTGTTGCTATGCAAATACACAAACCAGAGCTATCCTAGTCTGGAAAGTTCCTGCTCTTTTTTAAAACACCAACAATAATAATAATAATCATAACTCTCACACAGAAAAACCAACTTCTATTTTGCACCGAAGCCACATTTTCTAAAGATGAAGCTGTTGTCATTTGGGTTCAGTGTGATCAGGTTACTTGATTATTAAAGTTGACTGTTCCTCAAGATTTCAGTTGAACGTACAGCTCATTGGGGTTCAATGAATTGGCCCGGTGCCAGGCCAGAGTAAACATTGGTGCACCATTGTCGACGTCGCAGGCCTAATCTAATATAGACGACATTGTAATATTAACGACCACGTTGACACACTGGTAAAAATTGGCCCATGGTAAAAAAAGAAAGTATTTTTCTTATTTTGGATTTCAATTTACCGAACGAACACACACACACACACACACACAGCAGACTGATTACATTGTGCTTTAATATATGGAGGGGTTGAGGGCATCCACAGATACACACAATCAAGGCAGTTCTCAGTGGCGGAGGAGGGGGAGGGGGTCGGGACAAGCAAGTAATGGAGTTAGCGTCCTTCTGTTTCAGTAGATTCTGGTCGAAATCACTGGTGAACAATTTTGGTCTTTGAACCAAATCCTAATGTTTCCCTTGGTATTTTCTCAAGATTAGCTGCAGTTGGGCGGGAGCAAACCCCGGATGAGCTCAATTAAGCGCAACAGGAGAGTAGGTAGGGACTACATGCCGGTTTGTTATTGAGAAAAAAAAGTGCATAGAAAATAAGACAATGAAGTGCAACTTGGCACCAGAGTTCTTTCCAGTGTGCTCGTTTAGGATGACACGCCCCGACGCAGGATTAAAGGGGAGGGGCTGGTTCCCAAGGTACATTATGCATGATCATAGAGACCTAGACGCAATAAGGCATCAGAAATGCTTTTTGCAACAACAGAAGCCCTTCAATTCTAAGCAAACTGATGGGCGCATCTGTATGAAACACGGTCAGACGTCAGCATCGCATGCTACCAGCCTTCATTGGTAAACGTTTTTTGTAAGCTATCCGTCGCATGCTAAAGCGGTAGCCCTGTTTTAAATATTGTTGTTGTTGTTGTTGTTTTTTCCGGCACACAAGTGGCATAGACGGGATGTCTAAACATGCATGGTTTGAGTTTCGGTCTTCTGGTTTCGGGGCAGTTTTATAGGTTTGAAACCATCAAGGTCAGGGTCAATGGTTAAGTGATTTAGGAACAGCGGTATCAGGGGTTGGTTAAGAGTACAATAGTTTGTAGTCTTCATGCTTTTGGGGGTGTCATGGATCAGTAGCTAATGAGCAGGTATAGAAGGAAAGCTGTGCCAATATGTAAGCCCCTAATGAACACATACACAAGCACACATTCATTTGTCAATTAACATTCACGTGTACATGGCCACACACTCACGCACACACACATAAACTCGCACACTCACACACACACGCATGCACACACGTAATAAAGTGACTAGTAGTAGCAATGCACCCCCCAAAAAAACACACTCCCTATCTCTCCCTTCTGTGCGTCTTGGAGAATAAATGAGCAAACAGTAGAAGAAACAAACGCACACAAAAAACGACAACAAACCCAACGAACGAGACCTGCGTCTGAATGACGTTGCATTGCTCAAGGGCCTTGGCGGGGTTGAAGGGTTAGGCTTCCGCATGAGCAGCCACGGAGGGGGGGGGGGGGGAGAGAGGAGGAGGTCATGATGTCGAGTCGGGCTGGGTACGGGTTGAGGGGGGGGTGGGTCCGAGGTCGTGATGGACGCAGACCCCTAGGAGGGGGGCTTGCTGTAGCCATAGAGTCCGACGGGGATGTACTTGACGTGGGTGGGCCACTGTGCGGCCAGCTGGAAGAACTTGACGTCGTTCCACTCCACGCCGTCGATGGATACTGGGGAGGACGCGAAAGAGGAAGAGCTTGATGAATCTGGCTACAGTTCAACAAACTCACTATAAGTATGGCCATAGTTAAGGATATATTTTTACATTTCTATGCTTTATTATGGAGTGAGATAGAGAGGACGGTATGGAAGAGGGAGGAGAAGGACCTTCAGCAAATGACAACCGGCAGGATTCTAACCCGGGTCACTGCTATCAGGACTGAGCCTACATGGTACGCGCTCTACACGGTAAGCCACCGGGGCGCCTCAAATATGGCTGTATTTAGCGTCACGTATGCACAAATAGAAGTACCCCATCTGATAGGATAGTTAAGGTTAAAGGACACCTAGAAACAAAGCATCCATCTGGTATAATAGGGGACGGTAACTTTGTTAGAGTAGAAGAAAAATAACTACAAAGATGGCCACTGCATGTTAGAGCGTGGGTCCGGGTTACCTTTCAGGATGGTCTGCTGCTGCTTGGCGGAACAGATGAGCCGGCTGATGCCCTCGATCATCTGGCTCTTGGAATCCAGGTCCTTCTCCTTGGGCTTCTTCCCCAGGAAGATGGTAGGCACTGCAGGACAACACAGAGGGAGGACCAGTCAAACTCAACCTAACAGTTACAGCACAGCAATTGCACTCGAACGAACGATAAATAATACTATTTTGAATTCAACAGCAATAGAAACCGAGAGAAAGACAAATGCTATGGAGGATTCAATTACACACATTTTAATTTCATCCAGCATGTGACCAATGAGATCCAACCACGCACTGCAGACAGTAACGGGCTAGACCAATCAGAGGAGAGGGCTGCTCCGGGGGGGGCGGGCTGTACCTGTTTGCGGGTCTTGTTGGCGCACTCCTCCAGTGTCTCGGCTGCCTCATGCTTGCCCTGGCGGCGGTACAGCGAGCCCAGGCTCTTCAGGGTGGTGTTGACTGTAGGGCTAGGACCAGGGAATGCATACAATACATTGAAAATAGCAACGCAAGAAAAGACATCGAAAAGGTTATTGTTCAATTAAATTGTATTTGTATAGCCCTTAATCAGTCTCAAAGGGCATAACAGGCCATATATTTATGTCATCGCCCTGAACCAAACCCCAAAAGGGCAAGAAAAAACTCCCTTAATCAGCAAGGAAGAAATCTTGAGTTCACTTTTGTAGTGTACTTTTGCATGCATTTCACGTACTAAAACTAGATTATTTTGTGTTTTCGTGTTTCGAGGTAGAGGTCTTCACTGGTCTCCCTGAACCCTAGGTTACCAAGGTTACCACGTTTTATCACGGTAAATTGGGTCTCGGTCGGTCTCGGATCCGTTTATCATTAAGTGCCACACCCGAGTGGTTCCGAGCTGACCCCCTGATCAGGGCTGATCACCAGGGGACGGCATGGAAGTGCTGTGCCACTCGCTTATCGGGGAAAAAACCATGAGCAAAGTAAGGAGAAAACCGTGGCGGCGAGCTGAGTCAGAGCGGAGGAAGTGCGCGCCGGGAAGCAGGACGTTCAGTGGGCTATTAGTGTGTGGACGGTTCGGGTTTGACTCATACAAGAACGGCGCATTGCATCTCCGTTTGTCTACTTTTTACTTTTGTCTTTTGTAAATTTTCACAGTATTACTCTGTAAAGCACTCGATAATCAAACACTGTATTGTCAGCAATATGAACCATATTATCCCCATTATGGTCGTGTCCTCACCTGTCCACCTTGCAGGCCTTGTACCAGCCTCCATACTCCACAGCGGGGCCGCAGTCCTTACGCTTTCCCTGGGAGAGCAAAACCATATTCAAACAATTATGTTGAGTTTGAAAAGATGCATTTATTCAGCATTTCTCTCCAAGAAATCGTTGTAACTGAGAACTTGAATATGTATCCAGCCACTAAAAAAATAATAATAAAAAAAAAGATTGATTAATCGCCCAGCCCTATTGTCATCAACTAGTGATGAGGGGGGGGGGGGGGGGGGGGGGGGGGACAGTAAGACCAACCTTGCTCTCCTCCCGCTCCTCTGCATGCATCCAGATGGGCTTGTTGTCGTCTGCGGAGAGAGGGAGGGGACGGGGAGAGACGTGTAAGAAAGGGCAGCCGGCAGGGAGGCCATCATCCATCACAGCCCTCAGCCAAGAGGCGTGAGGGCGGGGCGAGTCACGGAGCGTCGCCGTGGAAACGGCCGCGCATGCGGTTCCGTTGCGCGCCCAACAACACACACACGGATCGGGTTTCCCATACACTGCCTGGCTGTGAGCTATAGCATAGCGCTCTCTCTGCATCGCTACTGGGGTTTTGTACATTTATGGTGTATATGACCAGGAGGAGGTTCTGGATTCACCAAAGGCTCGGTCTAAATGGGGCCTTCATAGAATAAGATCTATGTATAGCAGAGATGAAAGTGTCCCATTTAAAAATACATCAACAAATGAAAACGTTCAAATCCAACGCAGAAGCGTTTGGAAGTGAGTCTGTTTGCGCGTCTTGTCTTGTGACATTTTTGTCGAAGTGTGTGCACATGTGCAAGGTGTGCGAGTGTGTGTGTGAGGGTGTCACTATCAACGCCTCGCTACAGCACTCCAGTCCTATGCATGACCTCATTCCCAGGCCGTCTGATCTCCCGAAGGAGACCACAGCTCAAGGGAAGCAAGCAATCTTAAATTGCATTTCTGTCAGGATGCTTCCGCCGGATAATACTCTCGAGACTTGCAGACTATAGTCTGCATAAGTGCAGGGTGAGTTTTGAATTGGCTTAGCTTTGCAATGCCCAGTCCAAACGTGAACAGTGCTTGTGCACGTCGAATGGCACTGATTAATGCCCTGAGTAACCAAGGCAACGGATCGCCAGCTTGTACGCACGACAGGAGTGAATGCCTTGAATTCAAGGTAAACTGAAGCATTGAGCAATGTGTAAGATAGTAACGCCATCTCTGCAATCAGCAGTTGCAATTTATTGTATCTTTTAGAATCAAGACATTCTTTTCAGTCCCATTTAAAAAAAACAAAAACCTTTCAGTCCAAAAAATTCGGAGTCACATCTTTCTGCAAGCTCCTAAAATAAGTTTACGATGAGGATTTACGATGTCTGCCGTCAACAAATCGTTCTTTAACCGTCGGTTCACCAAATCAAAAAGTGTTGACTGTTGGGTTCTCAGAAAAGGAGCCTTGATGACGTCATGGAGGCGCTGATGTGTACGTACTGTTAACAGAGCCGAACTCCTTCTCGTGCGCGCGGGTCAGGATCTCCTTGTAGAGGGCCTCAGCGTCCTTGTACTTGCCCTGCTTCAGGTAGCAGGTGGCCTGGGGGGGCAGAGAGTCAGAGGGGAACGGGCTCAGGGCCGACACACCTTTGTGGTGGGCCTACGAGTTTGTTGATTTGATAGTTTTTGGACAACAAACATGGAGGCAGATAGTGTACAATTTGTAATTTTTTTAAATTTGCCTTTGTTTATTTTAATTGTCTATTTTATTTCAAGACAATGTTTCTATGTGAAGCATTTTGAGTCTGCCTCGTGTATGAAAAGTTCTTTATAAATAAAGTTAACAATAACTAAGGAATTAGAAAACATGTTTTGCAAATTATGTGGAATTTGAATTGGTAGTTGAATGAGGTTTACAATCGTGTCTAAATTCTCCTTAAAAACCCGTGTTAACAAGAATCTGAGTGCACAACGCAGAACCAGCGGGCAGACCGACCAGGTTGTTCTTGGTCTTGGCCACGTTGGGGTCGTCGGCGCCCAGCTTGGACTGGTAGATCTCCAGGGCCCGCTGGTAGTAGTACTCCACCTCCTCGTACTTGCCCTGGTTCTGGCAGAGCAGCGCCAGGTTGTTGAGCTGCTTGGCCACGTCCGGGTGATACTTCCCCAGGACCTGCACATAATAATGGATGTAGCAGTTACAAAAAAACACACGCTATTTTGGGCCGTTGGCTACAACGACTGAGCAGGTTCAAGCTCTGGTGTGCCGTGTGTATGTGTTTGTGTGTTAGTACATAGCGGAAGCCCCCCACAATAACCCAGCTCAACGTCATCAACGAATACGATGGACAGCTGTAAGAAAGAAAGAAAGAAAGAAAGAAAGAAAGAAAGAAAGAAAGAAAGAGAGAGAGAGAACTATCATGGAGACCATATCGAGCAGAAATATAAGAAACTAACGTCTAGGGGATTTGCACCAGATAATCTATCTATTGACATTCTTGTGGTATTCTTGGGTCACGTCCTGGTAGTGCTTTCATGGTACCGGAGGGGGGGAGAGTGACACAAACTGCATTGTGGTTATTTTTGTGAGTGAGTGTCAGACTTCCTGTATTTATAAATGTGTGTGTGTGTGTGTGTGTCAAGTGTCGGCAGCTATTGCTGCGGTCATTTATTACGGGCGAGATATGAACATCTAGAGAATGGGATGTGTAGTATTTTATACTATTTTAATCTTTATCATCTTTTGAATAGCATTATCCTATTCAAAGCCTCAGTATCCTAATGTCCTGATTGACCACACCCGGGTGATGGGGGTGGGGTTATAGAAGCAGGTTTTCACTCTCCTTAGGGCACCTATTCGGTTGAGGCAGGCACTCTTATGCTTCACGCTTTCACATCGGCACTTTGCTTTATCTAATTCTTTCCCCACAAATCCTTGCAGGTAAACCAACTATCCCTGGTCATTTGTTTCGCCTTGTTTTGTATCATTTCAAATAAATTATCTTTTGATTTAAAATGGAGTCCCTTCATTATGTGACGGTGTAGGAGTCCACGTTCCTCCCCCCGCAGCCCACCTTCTCTCTGATCTCCAAGGCCCTCTTGCACAGCGGCTCCGCCTCCTTGTATTTGCCCCTCTTGCGGTAGAGCACGGCCAGGTTGTTGAGGGTGGCGGCCACCGCCGGGTGGTCCCGGCCCAGGGTCTTCTCCCGGATGGCCAGGGCGTCATTCAGCAGGTGGGCCGCCTCCTTGTACTTGTTCTGGTCCCTGAGGGGGGGGGGGGGGAGAGAGAGGTGTGTAAGAGAGAAGTGTGAGAGAGAGAGAGAGGTGAGTGTGTGTGTGTGTGTATGGTGAGAGAGCGAGAGAGAGAGGTGAGTGTGTGTTAGAGAGAGAGAGGTGAGTGTGTGTTAGAGAGAGAGATGTGTGTGTGTGTGTGTGTGTGTGTGTGTGTGTGTGTGTGTGTGTGTGTGTGTGTGTGTGTGTGTGTGTGTGTGTGTGTGTGTGTGTGTGTGTGTGTGTGTGTGTGTGTGTGTGTGTGTGTGTGAGAGAGAGAGAGAGAGCATAGAAGGGGAGTTTCATAAGTTTTCGGTTTCAATATCGTCTTCTTAAGACGAGATAGTATTTGGACAATCACATCGATGTTACCTATTTATAATAAATAATCAATACACCAGTATTCACTCTTATTCACTATAATTTTAATCGATTCGTCAAATTTCCCATTTTTCATTCGGTCATACCCATATAATAATAGTAAAGTTACAACCTACATGAACTTCATGTACTAATCATAACAATGATAGTGAATGATAACATGTGGTCACATGGTGATCATAATACACAATAAGGTCTCACCTGTAGACCAGGGCCAGGATGTTGAGCATGGTGGCCACGTCGGGGTGGTCGTGGCCCGAGGTCTTCTCCAGGTCCTCCAGGGCCTGCTTGCAGAGCGGCACGGCCACCTCGTAGCGGCCCTGCGACGCGTACTGGATCACCAGGTTGTGGAGGGTCCGCAGGCGGGCTGGGATCTCATAGCCCCCCTGCTGGGCTGCCACCTCGCCGCTGGGCTGGGCTGGAGGGAGGGAGAGAGAGCGAAAGGGAGGGGGAGAGAGAGAAGGACCAGGGAGGGAAAAAGGGAGGGAGAGAGAGAGGGAGAAAGGGAGGGGGAGAGAGAAGGACAAGGGAGGGAGAGAGAGAGTGAGAAAGGGAGGGAGAGAGAGAGAGAGAAAGGAAGGGGGAGAGAGGGAGTCCAAATATTCAAATCAGAGTTTGCAGTGAGGCTAGGTATAGCCTTGGCTGGGCAGCAAGAGATTTTCATAAATAGGTTTGGCCCATCAAAGGAAACACGAGTCGATTATATAAGTAATTTAATCTTGTGCTCTCTTTGCTTGCCGAATCCAATCGGAAGTAAAAAAGGAAAAAACATCTTCTCTTCTGGGAAAAGCCTTCCGCGCAGATTTTCTGTCAACGTTTTCACATTGTTATTCACTGTATTATAGATCAAAGAGTGTTGACTGCTCCGTATTTTGATACACTTTCTATTACTGTTCAATCAATTAGCCGACACTTTAATCTAAAAGAGATTTAAGATTACTTCAGATAGATGACATTTAGGAGTATACCCGGTAAGGTCAGAAGGTAATTGTACCCATTGTATCTGGGTACAATGCGGTAATTTAACCCCCAGAACCTTCCAGCAGGGAATCAATCCAACGCCCTCGCCCCTATACAACCTTATGCAACCCATCCAGCCCCATCCAAACCAGCTCCCCTCCTCCCCTCAGACCCCACCCCTCGTACCTGGCCCCTGGTCCTCATCGTTGGGGAACAGATCATCCAGGTTATCCTTGGAGCCGTCCCCCCCCCCTCCTCCTCCTCCTCCCCCAGCCTGGCCCTTCTCGTCGGACGGGGAGGCCCCGGCGGCGGGGTCCTCGTCGTACTTCTTGATCTGGTTCATGAACTCCAGGTGCTTCTTCTCCTCCTCCAGCTGGGCCACGCTCTGCTCGCTGCGCTGGAGCTTGTGCTGCGTGTTGGCCAGCTCGTCGCGGAGCAACTGGTTCTCCTGGCATAGCCCGCGCACCTGGGCCCGCAGCTTCTGCTTCTCCGACTCCACGGCGCTGAGGTGGCCTGACAGGGCCAGGGCCAGTTTCGCTGCGATGATCACCTGGTTGGGGAAGGGAGGGGAGGGGAGAAGTGCACACACACACACACACACACTCCGCTTTGATTACCAATGCAGAAGTAGCTGATTATATATTTGCGTCAACGGCACATCTAAGGTTGGGTAATTATAACAGCGACGAAAATAGTGCTGAATAAATGGTGTGCATCCGTGTGTTGTTGCTACTCTACTCCTTTTGAATAAGCGACTATCTGGAACACATTTGAAATCTCGGAAGGTAATAAAAAGTGTATTCCCCTCACATGAACACAAGCTAGGCTACTGTTACTCTGCAAGTCAATGGAAGCGGCTAACGGAAAGCAAATGCTAACCCATTGTACTCCTCTTCTGGACGCACAATATTGAATTTCAAACAACTCGTCTGAATCCAGGTACGACGGACCAACGGCAATTTCACAGATACATTAGCGTATCCCTTTAAGACCAGGCCTTGACAACAATAACAATAACAAGCATTCCTGTGTTTGTATTACAATAGCCCAAATCCCAGGGAGGATTCAGAGCATAACCCAGGGGGATAGCCTTGCGGGCATTAGGAGTAAGCGCTGACACACTTTCATGGACAAAGAGCTACTTTAGATCACTTACTAACCACTCAAAACAAATCGATCCATCCACTCACCTGTGCCTCCCCGAGGCCCAACTCGATGGCCTCCATGCTCTTGCGCAGCAGGCCCGACCGCTCCTGGGCTACGGGTGGCTGCGTGCAGTCCAGCAGTGAGTTGAGGAGCTGGGCATGCTCCCCCCGCAGCGTCTCCAGGCCCTGGATGACCGCCTTGGTGTTGAGGACGATCTCGTCCTGACTAAGCCGCTCCAGGGCTTCGTCTCGTGGGTACACCATGGTCGACATCTCCCTAAATGTACACTTGACTGTTTGAGGAATAAAGGGGGAAGCTGTTAAAATAGCATAGGTACACTGGGTTTTCAACCTGAACGGTTCATGTAAACTAGTTGTTTCGGACTAACAATGTTGACACTAGTGTTTAAACTTGGATGAGTTCCAACTGATGGCGACATGCGCACATCAACTTCAAAAGGATCTTAGCATAATAACAATAATGAATGAAAGACAGCCGCTCTGCATACAACGTGACATTCCGATAGCAGTGCTCAGTGACAAGCACCTGTCCTGCACGCGCCTCCACACACACGCGCACACACGCGCTCTTCTCATCCTCATTCAGCCACCCTCCTCTCCATACCCCGCCCGGCCGCCCCCATCCATTCACTGCAATGCACCAACATGAACGTTTAAAGTCCCGACCTTAACAATGACATTTGTGAGGAAATCTTCATATCGATTTCAGAAAATGACCAATCAACAAATCACCAGCTCTTATTTTAAAGTAGGTCACCCCGACAGAGTTGCCATCCGTGTTATTCAATCAGTCAGAGGCGAGGATCGATCAAACCCAAGGTGACCGACAATATAGACCATCGCTCACTGTATCAATGAGGAGAGCTGGTTTTAAGACCAATTTAAAACGTTGATTAACCATCACTGTCAAAGCTATTAAGCCAAGTTTGGACCAAATGACTATCGGTGTTTGTAAACAGTACCTCTCGGGTCAGGCCCTTCCTAAGAACAAGCGGATACCAAAAGACAAGATGCAATTTTAACTATGCATCTCTACGTAGACTGATTAAAACAGTAGAAACACAGTCATACACAACAAGTCCCGGTGTTAAGTCTCCTAAAGGATCGCTCGTTGGTTTGGACTCCGGGTGAAGCCGCTTAGAGCTAGCAAGTGCACCGGGAACAAGTGCGCCTGTTCCCTTCCTGGTCCCGAACAAAGCGCTCTTGTTGTGGTGGCGCTCCGGAGCACCTTGCGCACACGTACCCGACCACCACCATCAACGGAGCTCAGTCGCGATCATCTACCATGTTTTCATCGTCCCCCCCCGCAAGATGGATCGTAAAACACGCCATATTAAAAAGGCCAACATGTGCGGATTTAGCCGATGTCATCATTTGTTTACCTTTTCCCTAATGCCCGCTATCCTAAACTTCGTTTCCCCAAAAACACGTTTCCCGGCAAAGTAAACACCGATACGATCTAACCGATAACTTACTCGCTTGAATGCAATGCAAATAACACCAACACGGTATGCAAGCCGGTTCATATTCAATGACATGCAGCGTTCTTACCTCGGATCGCTTGGCACCAGATGAGAGGCGGTAGCGGCTTTCCGTTAGCAATCCACCGATAACGCCTGAGACTCGCTTCCCTTCGGCTCTCTGCTACAGCGATGGTGCAACCCTTTAAAGACCGGCCATACTGAAATAGTTTGTTGTTTTGAGACAAGTGACCCTAACTGTATAATGTAAAGGTGCCGCTTGACAGCCGAGACCCCGAAGATGGCTGTTGAGTGAATTTCTCCCAGAATCCACAGCCAAGCCGAGTCGGTTGCGTCATCGTCATCATCATCATCCTCAGCAGCAGCGGCAGCCTTCTACCAAGGGCGGTGTGGTGAGGTGGTAGGAGGGGGAATAGGCAGCTATGTTGGTTGGCAGCTATGATGAGCCATATAATACAGTGCATCCGACAGCTGATGATGCAGAGGCCCATTTTACAGGTCAGGAGGATGTAGGCCCCTCCTGGATCTAGATTTAAATGTCGATACTACTCTAGCCTATTGGAATCAGTTAAGACTATATATATACGTGGCCTCTATAGTTAAATACTGTAAAGGTCATTGAGCATTCACTTTCGTCCAAAGCGACTTAAAAGTGAATTAAAGGTTGGGTATGGGATTTGCGAAACGCCAGCAGATTTTGAAAACACACAACTCAAATGGTCCTCCTCTCCTTCAACGCTGACTACGTCCACACCAGGAGCGACCAAAGCGCTCACAAAGTTTCGCTGCGAATATTTCTGTTCGCTTTGGTCGCTCATGACGTACAATTAAATTATGCAGACATTTAAAGGAGCCATGCTTTTAGTACAGACAGCCATATCAAAGAGTGAACTCTCCCATACACTTTGGCCATATTGCCGAGACGGTTTTGCTTGTTGGATAAAGTGCTTCGACAACAAGTAGGACAGTGATTCCCCCCAATATAAAAAACCTCCTGAAATGTAGGCTAATTACAACCGAGAACAAAAAACCCTGCGTGCTGTAGTAGGCTAGTTAAAATATGTTTCACTGATCTGCATCTGCAAATCATGATCTGCACTCATTCGTCGCACTCAAAACAAATAGACATTGGCGCACATGGCTAATTTGCATATGTGCACAGGACTGGTGGCTCCGCAAGGCAAATAATGGAACATATCTATCTATCTAGGCCTATCTGTCCATCTATCAACGCGTGTCTAGTTTTAATGTGATGTACTGTGTGTATGTCCAGTCAGACTTGTTCTGTGTGGTCTTGTAGGCTACTGTCCTGTGTGGGCCGAACCACCTAAATGGATTCCCGAGGATTTGTGTCGTTTGGTATTAATTAGGACTTGACTAGGCTATCTATCTATCTAGACTATTTAATTAACAATTATTCACCTCAGGCTCCGTGAATAGTGGTGAATAGAGGGATAAAAGACAAGAGATATATCCCTTGTCATTTATCCCCCGTCTTGTCGATTAGTTTGTTTATGTGACGATTTCAAAAACTTTTTTGGTTTTGTTTAAAGCATACACGCGATTGGTTGGTTAGATTGGTGGCATGGAGCGCAAATGAAAATGATTCCCGCTTAAATACGAACGTTCTAGATGTATAATTACTCCCGCTTATCATCACTTGGTATCCAAACCACTATGGCGTTTCGATCTCTGAACTGAAAAAGGGTTGGGTCGTACAACACCGGGTGCCCAGTTACAGCCGCGATTAAAACTTCAGCCAACATTTTGTTCAGTGAGTGAATAAAGGTAGGTAGGAACCAAAGTGCCTGCCGGTGTTCCCTGGGATCCACGCAAGCGAAGAGCGTCTACATTCCGATTGGCTGTCAGTGTTTGGCCGCTGAAGCGCGTCATAGTCATTTGCATAAAGTTTAAAAGTTTAACTTTTTTTTGACGCTCTGGTCGCTCAACTTTGGTCGCTTTGGTCGCGCAATCATGCACGAGCGAACACAGATGCGCGAGAGCGAGCCATTAGCTAGTTAGCTAGCTCCAGTAGCTACCGCAGGATAGCAACAAACAGAAGCTTGCTCTGGGTCACAGCTTTGAGTACGTGCACAAAGGTGTCACGCGCGGGAGAGGGGGAGTGCAGTACGACCGTTTGATTGACGTACTTACTGTCCAATGCCACTCGGTGGGTCTGGAAATCATTGGCTGGAGTTTTTCGAGCCCTGCCCGTTCCACAAATGATTGACTTGTTTAATTTTCATGTCAGTACTTCTAACTCAGTGGCTGTAGTGGGTTATGATATGGATTTCAAGTCATTTTGCAAAAATTGCCAAAAAAGAGAATTCCATACCCAACCTTTAAGGCACATGGCATCTTCCTCAACTTCCACCGGAAATAGGGGTTTGAACACACAACCTCTTGGCTTGGAACATCCTGACCCACAACAAAGCTTGAAGTTGAACTAAAGAAAAAAAAATCACAAAGGAAGAACTAAAAATGATGATCTTTGTTTTTTATTAAAAAACAAACAAAACAATTAATAATTCCACCTTTCATTCCACATGTTTGATTGACAACTTAAATCATGAAAAAGCCGTACTACAAAACACATGAAGAAAACCAACTAGAATATAATATAACAAGAACTATTCAGATATGTACAGGCATTACAGTTTATTATTATTATTACTTATAGTCATTGAAGGCAAAATGCTGAAGACAGAGGAAAACAATGACGTGTGCAAAATACTTTCCAATTCCACAAGCTTAGAATTGTTTAAATGCACTCCACCTACACAGTTGGACAGACAACTGCTATGCATTTCTTTCCTTGAAATGTATAGAATTATGTGTGTTATAATAATAGTAGAGTGTGTGTGTGTGTGTGTGTGTGTGTGTGTGTGTGTGTGTGTGTGTGTGTGTGTGTGTGTGTGTGTGTGTGTGTGTGTGTGTGAGATAAGGAAAGATAAAGAGGGCTTTTAAAAAATATGTGGAGAAGGCTAAGCTTGTGGAATCCTGGGAGAAGACTTTGGAAGAAAGTGTATAAGTGTGTGTGTCACCGTGTGAGTGTGTGAGTGACAACGTATCCGAGGACAGTGGAGAGAGAGAGAGAAAAGGCCACTGTTAGATCAAATCGGCTTGAACATACACTTCTAAACCTAAGCAACGAGTAGTACGGACATCGGAAAAGCGAGGCAACGACCGACGTCACGGTTTCATTTCACGAACACGGAGTCAACACAGGTTACACGGGTAGAGGTAAACGGCGCACACGTCAACACACAGGAACTAACGTGAGATTTCCACACGCACACCCAAACACACATACAGCCAGTGGATCCTAAAGTTCGGTAATGGAAAAATAAAAAAATGCATCGTAAGTTTAAAAGAGAGACTCCGAATATATGAAGGGTTGGGACAAAGGTGGGGAATGATCTGGTCTCTCCTAACATTGACCCGGTGAACACCAGTCACTTCAGGCGGTTGATTTTGCGAGTATTCACCCCCTTAAAATGCTCACAAATCATAGGTACGTCACACACACATAACCGTTAGTCATCTTGGGTGACATAACATCATGTATAAACTTGGCATGGTGAGGTGTATGAGACACATCTCCACATCCATCGGCTGTCTCCAGCCAGATTGATTTGGAACCACATTGAACCACATTAGAATCACATCTGGACAATAATGAGGTTAACAACTAGCAGAGAGCATTTTGTTTCAGATAAAGTAATGCTTACACCTATAAGTACAGATATACCATCAATTAGTTTTAAAACCCTACATGGTGCAAGTCAATATTCTTTTAATGATGCTGAATGTTTATCAAATCTTCCCGATTGCGCTGCGCGGTGTTGCGCAGACCCCTCCCTCTCCATGGATCACAGGAGGGTAGCGTGATGATTTCAAGTTCACAAATGGTTCGTAAACTTGAGACCGCCCAGTTTTACCGAAAACATTGCAGATACAGAGCATGCTCCCAGAACAATAACAGAATGCTGCAGCTTTCTAAATAACTTATTTTATCAAGCAACATTGTTTACACCCATTTTAACTATAAAATGAAATTTAAATAGTCGAAAGAAATGCTTTCACCTTTAGCCAGAAGAGGCTTTAAACATCCCAATAGTATATAAGGATACGATGAATAGAGAAATGGCCAAAGTAAAAACCGGGCAGACATGTGGTATTCGAGTTAAAATAACTAACACTGTTACGTTGACATAAGAGGAAAATAAAAATGTCCAATTCGAAAACGAATGAACAAACAAACCTGTAACAATCAAGGCAATTGCATTAATACTATTAAAACTTGTGTCCTTAATACCTACTCTGACGAGGAGTGTTGCTATGCAAATACACAAACCAGAGCTATCCTAGTCTGGAAAGTTCCTGCTCTTTTTTTAAAACACCAACAATAATAATAATAATCATAACTCTCACACAGAAAAACCAACTTCTATTTTGCACCGAAGCCACATTTTCTAAAGATGAAGCTGTTGTCATTTGGGTTCAGTGTGATCAGGTTACTTGATTATTAAAGTTGACTGTTCCTCAAGATTTCAGTTGAACGTACAGCTCATTGGGGTTCAATGAATTGGCCCGGTGCCAGGCCAGAGTAAACATTGGTGCACCATTGTCGACGTCGCAGGCCTAATCTAATATAGACGACATTGTAATATTAACGACCACGTTGACACACTGGTAAAAATTGGCCCATGGTAAAAAAAGAAAGTATTTTTCTTATTTTGGATTTCAATTTACCGAACACACACACACACACACACACACACACACACACACACACACACACACACACACACACACACACACACACACACACACACACACACACACACACACACACACACACACACACACACACACACATCACCATATAACAATCTACATTACGTATTGTGGATTTGGGTCAAAAGCACAATAAATAAAATCGGTCTTAAATGTATGTTCGTTTTTTTCAGACAGGATGGATCCTATGAAATTACGCAATGGCGGATAGTTTGCATCACTGGTACATTTTCACAGTAAAACATGAAGATCAGATTATGACCCGAGACCACGACGATTCACTATTAAAAATAGTTGAACTGGCTGTTGCAGCTCCTTTGGGGAGGGGAGGGGAGGGGAGGGCCAGCAGACTGATTACATTGTGCTTTAATATATGGAGGGGTTGAGGGCATCCACAGATACACACAATCAAGGCAGTTCTCAGTGGCGGAGGAGGGGGAGGGGGTCGGGACAAGCAAGTAATGGAGTTAGCGTCCTTCTGTTTCAGTAGATTCTGGTCGAAATCACTGGTGAACAATTTTGGTCTTTGAACCAAATCCTAATGTTTCCCTTGGTATTTTCTCAAGATTAGCTGCAGTTGGGCGGGAGCAAACCCCCGGATGAGCTCAATTAAGCGCAACAGGAGAGTAGGTAGGGACTACATGCCGGTTTGTTATTGAGAAAAAAAAGTGCATAGAAAATAAGACAATGAAGTGCAACTTGGCACCAGAGTTCTTTCCAGTGTGCTCGTTTAGGATGACACGCCCCGCCGCAGGATTAAAGGGGAGGGGCTGGTTCCCAAGGTACATTATGCATGATCATAGAGACCTAGACGCAATAAGGCATCAGAAATGCTTTTTGCAACAACGGAAGCCCTTCAATTCTAAGCAAACTGATGGGCGCATCTGTATGAAACACGGTCAGACGTCAGCATCGCATGCTACCAGCCTTCATTGGTAAACGTTTTTTGTAAGCTATCCGTCGCATGCTAAAGCGGTAGCCCTGTTTTAAATATTGTTGTTGTTGTTGTTGTTTTTCCGGCACACAAGTGGCATAGACGGGATGTCTAAACATGCATGGTTTGAGTTTCGGTCTTCTGGTTTCGGGGCAGTTTTATAGGTTTGAAACCATCAAGGTCAGGGTCAATGGTTAAGTGATTTAGGAACAGCGGTATCAGGGGTTGGTTAAGAGTACAATAGTTTGTAGTCTTCATGCTTTTGGGGGTGTCATGGATCAGTAGCTAATGAGCAGGTATAGAAGGAAAGCTGTGCCAATATGTAAGCCCCTAATGAACACATACACACGCACACATTCATTTGTCAATTAACATTCACGTGTACATGGCCACACACTCACGCACACACACATAAACTCGCACACTCACACACACACGCATGCACACACGTAATAAAGTGACTAGTAGTAGCAATGCACCCCCCCAAAAAAACACACTCCCTATCTCTCCCTTCTGTGCGTCTTGGAGAATAAATGAGCAAACAGTAGAAGAAACAAACGCACACAAAAAACGACAACAAACCCAACGAACGAGACCTGCGTCTGAATGACGTTGCATTGCTCAAGGGCCTTGGCGGGGTTGAAGGGTTAGGCTTCCGCATGAGCAGCCACGGAGGGGGGGGGGGGGAGAGGAGGAGGTCATGATGTCGAGTCGGGCTGGGTCCGGGTTGAGGGGGGGGTGGGTCCGAGGTCGTGATGGACGCAGACCCCTAGGAGGGGGGCTTGCTGTAGCCATAGAGTCCGACGGGGATGTACTTGACGTGGGTGGGCCACTGTGCGGCCAGCTGGAAGAACTTGACGTCGTTCCACTCCACGCCGTCGATGGATACTGGGGAGGACGCGAAAGAGGAAGAGCTTGATGAATCTGGCTACAGTTCAACAAACTCACTATAAGTATGGCCATAGTTAAGGATATATTTTTGCATTTCTATGCTTTATTATGGAGTGAGATAGAGAGGACGGTATGGAAGAGGGAGGAGAAGGACCTTCAGCAAATGACAACCGGCAGGATTCTAACCCGGGTCACTGCTATCAGGACTGAGCCTACATGGTACGCGCTCTACACGGTAAGCCACCGGGGCGCCTCAAATATGGCTGTATTTAGCGTCACGTATGCACAAATAGAAGTACCCCATCTGATAGGATAGTTAAGGTTAAAGGACACCTAGAAACAAAGCATCCATCTGGTATAATAGGGGACGGTAACTTTGTTAGAGTAGAAGAAAAATAACTACAAAGATGGCCGCTGCATGTTAGAGCGTGGGTCCGGGTTACCTTTCAGGATGGTCTGCTGCTGCTTGGCGGAACAGATGAGCCGGCTGATGCCCTCGATCATCTGGCTCTTGGAATCCAGGTCCTTCTCCTTGGGCTTCTTCCCCAGGAAGATGGTAGGCACTGCAGGACAACACAGAGGGAGGACCAGTCAAACTCAACCTAACAGTTACAGCACAGCAATTGCACTCGAACGAACGATAAATAATACTATTTTGAATTCAACAGCAATAGAAACCGAGAGAAAGACAAATGCTATGGAGGATTCAATTACACACATTTTAATTTCATCATAAGATATTTCACCACCAGCTCTGTCCCCCTTTTATTAATCCATAATGGTTTCTATCTACCCTTTTCACAGAGGCCTAATCATAGTACAAAGCTCAGTGCTGCATAAAAGCAGCCAGCCCATAACAAGTCTTATGCACGACACCTGCTCTAGCGGTTGCCCTTCATGCTGAATCTCAACACACTTTCTCAACCCTATTTGATCAAAACAGCGGTTATAATAAAGAACCACCCACCTTTCTTGTTCTTCTCCTTGGTGACCACCGTCATGGCCATGGTGCTGACGTGCGCCTGCGGCTCCACGCCGCCCCCTCCTGGCAGCCGGCTGACCTGCAGGGCTCGGAAGGCGCTCTTCAGGGTGTTCTTGCAGCCCGTGTCGCGCCGCTCCCCCTCCCGCCGCTTCTCCGCCAGCGAGGCCAGCCAGTAGTCCACCTGCAGCCCGATGGCATCCACGCCGTGGGACATGCTGGGGCTTCTGGGGGACACAGGAAGTGGTTGTGGGGGGGGGGGGGGGGGGATGGGGGGGGATTGGGGGTTGTGGTTTGAACCTAGGCTCTGTTCGGATTTGTCCGCTCGTGCCTAATATAACTGCACAAATGAATGGTCAATCGACTGCATTTATATTTTGTTTTTATCCAAAGTGCTTCACAATATTGCTTGACATTCGACTATTAATGCACACATTCACACACCAATGGCGGAGTCAGCCACGCAAGGCGACAGCCAGCTCGTCGAGAGCAGTTAGGGTTAGGTGCCTTGCTCAGGGACACCTCGACACTCGAACCTTGCGGTTACCAGCCAACCCGCTCTACCTCCTGAACTACTGCCTTTGTATCCATAATACAACTTGATTGAAGTGTAGAACTGACCGTGCTATCTCCTGTGATGCACTACATGGTGTTGTGGGCCGAGATCCGACTTGTGCCAGCCTGCTCAGGCAACGACATGCGTCACACAGACGGATGTTAGGCGTTTAATTAGCGTCCGAATTCCCCCGACACTCGTCACCTAGTGAGCCAGTTCCACAACAAGCCTACGATAGTTGTGGGAGCGAAGGGTACGAAATGTACATCTTGTACCGCAGCTTCCGTTGCTGCACATGGAGCAGTTTGGCCAACTAAACATTATGAAATCAAGCTAATTAGGGGCGCGTTCCATTTTTCTTCAGCCAATGCACCAGTAAAGACAAACAGCTGCTACTAACCAACATCCAGCCCATGTTGCTGCTTCAACACACCTTAACGAGCTACACCAGTGCGTTAAGGGCGTGGCTTCAACGAGAAACAACCGGCCCTTAACCACCAAGCTACCCCCCGATAAATAAATAAACAATAGTCTCACCCCTGCACCGTCAGCACGGACCCCATGGAGGGGGAGGAGGGGGGAGTTGCCGCCTCCTTGATGGCCCCGGAGGGGGAGGTGTTGGTGGGGGGGGAGGTGGAGGGGACGGCCAGGCTCACGGCCACGCCCTCCTCAGCGTCGCCTGGACGGACACCGAGACGTGGGTCAGAAAACGTGTTCACACTCGCAGTCCCCAGTTTCCCCTTGAACTCGCAATGCAGTTTGCTTTTCATTAAAAGGTGACATATTATACCACCAGGTGTGAGTGTGATTAGCCGCTACAAGCCGTTTGGAAAATATGCCTCTTCTAACATCACAAGGGGGCGGGTCCACATAGATGTGTGTTGGATAGATCTGTCTACCTGTAGCAAACGTTCCTCAACTACCCATTATACATCTAGGAGGACACACCCACTTGTGATGTCAGAAGAGGCAGATTAACTGAACGGCTTATAATGGTTCACCACACTCACACCTGGTGGCATAATATGTCCCCATTAATCATTGCAAACACACTTACCTATCGGAGAGGGGCCGGACTCGATGAGGCCCACTTTCACCACCTGTGATCCATTAAATAGATGTGTTATATTGCCACGGATCGACACAGTGCTTGAATGGCTATTTTTTAAAGTAAATAAATACGAAGGCCGATGCACTTACCCCGATGAAAGGAATAAACTTCTGGTAGGAGTCCTCATCACGCCTGCGAGGGAAGAGAACGCAACCGCTCATCATTATTATGAATAGGCTTTAATCATAATCAATAATAAGTATTTTATTGAGTTTTTCATACACCACTATTACTTTGCGGTCAACATCGTTGTTATGCTAATTAAGTATTATACTAATTAAGATCCACCATTACAATTGATAATAATACTCTCGAAACAATGCATATAAGCACAACATATGGGCTATTATCCCATTCTAATGGATGGGGTAGAAGGGACATTTTTATGGTACACAAGAACAGAGCACGTGCCGACATTGGTTCCAGCGCGGTTTCCTGTTTGTACTGGCTTGCAACATTTCTCACAGAGAGAGCGTCTCACATTATCTGGTGCATGACATTCTGTGTGTGTGTTTGTGAAATGTGTGTGTTTGTACGTGCACACTCACGTCCTGTGTTTGCAGGTGAGCATGGCCTCCGCGATAGGAAGCTGGTGAGTCACCGTGGCTCCACCCACGTACTGGGCAATCCTCCCCGCGACGTCCAGCTGGTCTGCACACACACACACAACAGAGTCAACACCCTCTCTGTCTTCATATATACCGCATGTCCCTCTATCATCCATCCAGCTGGTCTGCACACACACACACCAGAGTCAACCCCCTCTCTGGCTTCATATATACCGCATGTCCCTCTATCATCCATCCAGCTGGTCGGCACACACACACACACACACACACACACACACACACACACACACACACACACACACACACACACACACACACACACACACACACACACACACACACACACACACACACACACACACACACACACACACACACACCCCTCTCTCTCTTCATATATACTGCATGTCTCTCTATCCTTCCCGTAGCATCCATCTGACACACACACACACACCTTGCTCTCTTCATATATACTATGTCTCTCTATACAGCTGGTCTGCAGACCCACACACACACACAGTCACCCACCAATGATATACGGCTTTATCGTTATATTTGGGTTCATGTTGGCAGCCATTGTTGAAATAAATTCAGTGCATTTACAACTTGTAAACGGTTTGTACAGACGTAAATTGCAAACGTATAAAAATGCTTGGCATGATGAATAACTTATTTTTGCATCCATTTGCATTAAAATAAGACCTTCCTTAACGACTTGGTTACTTCCGGTCCATAATTAGTGATACAAGCGACCCCTGTGTGTGTCCTACGATGGCCCCCTGATCCAGGGCCTCTCTCTGGGGTACCTGAGGGAGGAGGGGGCTCAGATCGGTTGAACATCTCCCGCCACGCCGTGTCCAGGAAGGCCGCGTTGTAGCGGTTGTCGAGGGCGCCCAGGTGCTTGGCGACGGGGTGGGAACCTGTTGAGGAGGCGGGGGGTGGAGATCGAAGGTGGGAGGGAGGAAGGGAGGGAGGGAGGGAGGGTGGGAAGAAAGGAGAGAAAAGGAACAAAAAATTAAAAAAGGAGGAAAGGGCATTTAAAAGGAGGCCAGCAAAGTGAGGAATAAATAATAAAATGGAGAAAGTATGGACAAAAAAATTGACAAAATATAAGGAGGAATGAAAGAAAAGAAAAGGACAAAGAAAGGAAGAGCCTCTCTTACCCAGCGGCACCACCAGGAACTTCATGTGGCTGAGCCAGTCGGACGTCTTGTTGGCCAGCTGGGTGACAAAGAACTGCAGGATGGCGCCCAGGTAACTCTGGCTGCCCACCGCCGCCACCTTCACCGCCCGCGGCATGGACGAGTTACAGTTACAACTGGAGGGGAGAGAGGACGAGTTACAGTCACAACTGGAGGGGAGAGAGGACGAGTTACAGTCACAACTGGAGGGGAGAGAGGACGAGTTACAGTCACAACTGGAGGGGAGAGAGGACGAGTTACAGTCACAACTGGAGTGGAGAGAGGACGAGTTACAGTCACAACTGGAGGGGAGAGAGGACGAGTTACAGTCACAACTGGAGGGGAGAGAGGACGAGTTACAGTCACAACTGGAGGAGAGAGAGGACGAGTTACAGTCACAACTGGAGGGGAGAGAGGACGAGTTACAGTCACAACTGGAGGGGAGAGAGGACGAGTTACAGTCACAACTGGAGGGGAGAGAGGACGAGTTACAACTGGAGGGGAGAGAGGACGAGTTACAACTGGAGGGGAGAGAGGAAAGGGGAGAGGAGGGAGAAGAGACGAGAGTAGAGGCGGAGAGGGGAGGCAAGAGAGAGATGTCAAAACATTTGGACTGAAACCAGATGGAGGAGTGGCGGTGATTGGTGGAGAATTAACGCTGGGGGGGGTTGGGGAAGAGAGAGAGCGAGAGCGAGAGAGACTCACAACTTCTGGATGCGCGTGAGCAGCGCGGAGAGGACCGCCTGGATCTCTGCCGCCGAACACGTGCAGACCACCGGCTGCCTGCCGATCTGGAGCTGCTCGGCCACGTACTGCAGGGCACACACACACACACACACACACACACACACACACACACACCACAGTCAGGAGGCTGACTTCTAATTCGATAGAGAACCTATGTACGCTAGTGTTTATAATGAAGCCATTAGTATTGTGTAACCAAAGGCTCTTGGTTGAGTTCATTTCCCCTGGGACGACCCTGTTTAGAAAACCTCACGCAAAACATGCTGGAGGGTTGTCAAATACAAGCCACTGAAGAGTGTAGGGGAACAGACGCACACAGCTGTTTAACACTGGAACACACACAGACACACTACCTGTCCCTGCCAGTCCGTCCCGTTGACCAGGATCAGTGTTTCTGGGAGGGCCGAGTCCGAGGACAGGATCTGGTTCAGCTGGTCGTACACCGCCTTCCTCAGAACCGGCGCGGTCTGCCCCAGCTCGGGGGACCTCTCAGAGTCTGTGCTGTTGGTCCTCTCGCTGAGCGGCTTGGACAGCTGCCTCTCCTTCATGGGCGTGGCCCCGCGCTTCTGCCTGGGGGTGTGGCTTCCATCCAGCCTGAGATGAGGAAGGCGGAGTCAGTAGACCATCAGTGATGTTTAGTCAAAATTGGTCATTTTTTAATTTGCTTTTGTCCAAAGCGACAAGTGAGGAGAAGTTGTGTTAGCACTAAAGATATCTCAAGTGCTTTAAAGTCATGTTTCTTAAAAAATATACATCATAATAATTTATTATACAGGTCTTTTCAACGTCCCGTTCACTTGCATGGGCACTTCACAACTTCCGGCGGTCAATTATTTTTGGATAATTCATTGGCAACGGATGAATAATGACCGCTGTCAAGGTAAACAAAAGGACTTTTTGCCTTTGGTATCACTCCGCGCGTAGTCCGGTAACTTGTCAATGTAATAAGCGGGATATGTATCAACCCAAGCGCTGTCGGTTGCTAAGCGACGACGTCAACGTCTTGGGCAGACTATTTCTCTGCTGATCAACACTATGAATGCTGGTAACGAATACATTGTAAATAAATTGTTTCGTTTTGGGAAGTAGCCGTGTAATAAGCGGGATAATGAATAGAACTTTGCCGGTCATTATCGAAAAATAAGCCCCTTCATGGCGAAGCAAGACACCTCTGCTGCGCGTCGGTGTCCTGTTTGCCCTGTCGGGGCTTATTTTCTCGATAATGACCGGCGTTCTATACATTATCCCTTACATATTTTATAATAAGAACTTTATTGTGATCACAAATCAAAAGAGTAGCTAAAGAGTCATTTTAATTGTATAGTAACAGAAGACGTAACGGAAGTTGTACTCAGTAATCCCAGTTGGGAATCTGCCTGACATTCTGGAACAGAATTGGTTACCTTGGGGACGGCATGGGCTGGTTCTCGTTCTTGCTGATCTTCATGGGCGTACGGGGTTTCTCCGCCACGGACACCGTAATGGAGGGGCCCACCTCGGCTACCATTTCCTGGTCGCTCAGCTCCTGTGCACAAACACACACATTTCTTTCAGTGTCGATATATAATGATGTAGATATATAATGATGTAGATATATAATGACACAAATATTCTCTGTATGTATTGTAATAATACGTTACTTCACATCACATACAATTCAATTCATTAAACTTTATAAAATTATATTCTATATGTATTATTCCCCCCACACACACTTAAATAAATACAAATCGATGTGCATCTATTGCATTACTAGTATAATAACTGAACTAGTATCCCCCCCACACACACATACAGGGAGGGTAGGGGGTACCAGTGTGTTGCTCTCGGCCTGGGCCTCGTCCAGGTTGCGGCTGCGGGAGGGCTTCATCTTCTCCATGGGCACTGGCTCCCCCTGCTGGAGGAACCAGACATCAATCACCCCGTAACCATAACACCCTGGGGGGGGCCATTAACGTGCCACTGTCAGGAGACCGCCTCCCCGCCCCGGAGGGATCGCAGTCCGTTGTGTTTTGTATACGTGTATATGTTTTTTATATAGTTTTGTTATTAAGTCCCTCAATAACTGAATCGGATTTGAAGGTTGTAATAGGAAGAAAAGACAAGGATATCCCCCCCCTAGGGTGAAGGTCGACCCCCCCCCAGGGTGAAGATGAGTGAGGGGGCCATAGACTCCACACAGCTAAAGCGGTTTCACATCGACTGAGCAGATATCACATCGGCGCCATGGAGGCTCTTTAAAAAGTGAAAACACCCTTCCCCCCGCTCCCTTGGCTGATAGTCATTACACATTCTTTAGATCGCCAAACCCGTCCCCCTTAGGTTCACAAGGGCAGGTGTTATGTAATGTTGGGTGATGTTGTGTCACGTTCTTCCTAAAAATATAACACTTCTTTCATGTCGGAAAACTCCCACACCCAGAGGATCAAAGAGGCAGCGCAGCAGCCACAGAGCCGTGGTTGGGGGTTTGAAACACACAAGCTTCTGCGTAACAGTTGCTATAGCCGCTGCCTGACTACATTATCATCTGTGTGTGCGGTTTGTGCACCGGTGTTGATCGATGATCGATTAGTATTGATTGTGTATTGTCAAAATAAACAAGGATTTCTGACAAAGAAAAAAAACGAATTTGGTAAAAAACATAATAATAATGCCCACATAAAAATGACTTTTTATGTGGGCATCAAACCCCTAACATCGCCACATTGAAATGTTTTTATCATTGCAACATAAAAAGGACTCTTTGTGTGGGATTATATAAAGTGTATGCTATGGTATTACAACACTCTGGATTAAAACATCCACCAAATGGCATGCACACACACACAAGTGCATAGATGTATGTGTATGTATGCCTGTGCGTGATTGTGTGGTTGTGTGTATGTGCGTGCTGGTGGTACCGGGCTGAAGGTGCCGTCCCGCCCCAGGCTGCCCTTGCTGTTCAGGCTGCCGATCTCCGTCTGGGAGCTCGACTGGGACATCCCCTCGAAGAACGGCCTGGAAGCAAGACCGTCGTTAAAGTGGGACTATTCAACCGTTCCTTGCACCATACGCTTTCGCTCAGACCAGTTTGAGCGACAGACAGAAGCTCTCCTTCAGACTTTCAAAATGGAGCATTCGTTTTTTATTTTTTAATGACTTTATTCTGATGACGGTCAGAATATATTCTGATTAATAACAGAGAATGTATCAATTGCGATTCACCGAGGGTAGGGATGAGTCACCATTCTTGGAGCATATGTAAATATCAAATTGGATTCAATCTTATAACAACGTCTTTTACCTGGAGGATTCGGTATGGGAAATTCCGGTCAAAATATATATATTTTTATTTGTATACATGCTATGCTTTTAAAATAATACAAGTCTTCAGGTGGTAGCAGTAACTCATATTGTCCACCAGAGGGCAGACTAACTTTAGACGTTTTAACCTTAAACGCAAATGGAGCAGGTCAAGAGTCCTCAATATTAAAATAGCCTTTTGAATACTGTGCTAGTAATCTTTATGTGTGAGTGCTTGTGTGTGTGTTTAGGTGTATCTCCCACTTTCGCACATGAAGGGTGTTGGCAGATGGGCAGTGAATGCGAGAGTGCGTGTGTGTACGTGTGCGTGTGCGTGTATGTGCATTAATCTGTGTGGGACTGAGCACTGGCATTTCAGTTGTCCTATATTATAACGTGAAATGTGGCCTTTCTTGCTGTATCATTTCTTACTTGCCATGTTCGTACAGAACCCCAGTGGATTCTGCTTTAAAAGGGCCCCTGTGTTGTTAAACCTCATTATATCTCCAATAACATAGTGGTTCTGGAAAACTAAAAATCAATAGTTAGCAAAACTCGGCGCTTGTTATGTGAGCATAACTTAGCATAGAGTGGGTGTTACCATACCTTAGCTTGGGGTTTTGGCTGGCGTACCTTAGCTTGAGGTTTGGGCTAGCATACCTTGAAGGGTCGCGTGCAGGTACATTTTTTGCATTAAATCACAACATGTGCTCATCGAAAGAGGAAAAGGATTGTCTTAGCTCTTAACAGCAAAGTGCTAAAAAAAAAGCGAAGTAAGCTTGTATCAAACGGTGCGACGCACATTGTGTGACCATTAGGGCAGCACCTAATGGCAACCTGACTCAGAGCAGGATGGGGTGGTCCATCAGCTGTCAAGATGTCATTGTGCACAGGGCTGTGAATCTGAAGGCTTTCAGTGAGCTGGCGTGTCACGTGGTGCATTCCCCTTGTGATGCCCCTTCAGTATCTTGGTGTGGCTGGCACTTTGCGGAACTGAATTGAGTCTGGCTTTTGTTCTAAGCTGCACAACATGTATAGTCTTCACAAGACTACGTCGATTTGCTTCGTACTTTGCCCACGTTTTAATTACGGTGGGGGGCAAGCAGATGATCTTTAATTTGGGTTTGGTCAGTATACCATACGATTGGGACTGGGTTAGCGTACCTCATCTTGAGGTTTGGAGAAACATGCCTAGCTCGCATTTGAGTTTGAGTCCTGAATTGGGCTTAGTGTTACATAGCATGGGGTTTGGGTTAATGGCATAGCGTACCTTAGATTTGGGTAAAAGTACCTTAGATTGGGTTTCGGGTTAGCATACCCTAGCTAGCGTTAGCATAAGCTATCTTGCGTTAGCATACCCTAGCTTGGGTTTTGGGTTAGCGTACCTTAGCTTGCGTTAGCATACCTTAGCTTGGGATTAGGATTTGAGTACCCTAGCTTGCGCTAGGCGCTAGCATACCTTTGCTTGGGTTTTGAGTTAGCGTACCCTAGCATTGCGTTAGCATACCTCAGCTTGGGCTCTTGGTTAGCGTACCCTAGCTTTGCGTTAGCATACCTCAGCTTGGGCTTGGGCGTGCTGAGGATGCTGTCGGTCTCGTCCATCTCTGGCCCGCTGTCGCTAGGGTTGTACATCTCCAGGCTGTCATAGAGCTCGTCCAGGTCCTCTTCCACCTCCTGGATCTGCTCCCGGGACACGTGCTCCAGGCCAAAGCCCACCTAAGCACCGGGCAGGGGGGGCCGGAGGGGGTAGAATCAGAGTCAGTTTAAATCCAGGGCCGATGGGAGTGTTACATTTTCTGACACTGCAAATCTGTAGTGTTACAGTAGTAGGTAGGCTGGTAGTCGCAGTAGTAGATGCTCCGAGGGTTAATGATAATTACAACAGAAACTGTGATGATGTCATTAGAGGCACTAGGAACACTGGCAGTGTATACAAAGATTGCCCGCCGTCCAAAAGGAAATAGGAGAAGTGCTTTGTTTGTTTGTTTCCCGCGGAAGTCATTTTCTTAATTAGCTTGTGTGTCTGTGTGATTGTGTGTGTGCTCGTACATGTGTGTGAGTGTCAGCAGCATTAACAGCAAAGATTGATTTGTCAGAAGTTATCAGAGCACAGACACGCGCTCCTGGTAAATAAATATAGCAAAACGTATCGTAGCATAACCAGGCTTTTCAGAGGCACTGATGTATAATTTGAGCCGGCATTCGTTTTGGCACGAAATGCCGCAGATTAAAAATAGAAACCATAACAATATGAGGGCGGCTGGCTTCTATCCACCGAAACCAAACAGACGCACACTTTTGTGGGGGCAACACAGGGCTGGCACCTACACCCTCACATGCACTTGTTTTGTTATTTAAGCCCACCCGTACAGTGTCAAAGTGCGAGCTGCCTTTGTCACTTCTTCTGCCCACACCTCTGAGAACACAACCATGAGAGAGAGCGAAAGAGCGAGAGAGCGAAGGTGGGAAGACGGGACATATGAAAGAGGGGTGTGAAAGCAATAGATTGGGAGAGAGAGAGAAAATTTGGGGGGGGAGCGGGGAGTAAAACAGAGATGGAGAGTAAGAGAATGAGAGCAAGAGTGAGCTAGAGTAAGTGAATGAGAGAGAGAGAGCGAGCGAACGAGAGGGATAGAGAGCAACATAGAGAAAGGAAAGAGGGAAAGAGTGGCCTACCTCATCGGTCACTTTGAACCTCTTCAGTAGGGCAACAAACTTCTGCTTGATGTTGGGTTGCTGGAAGGAGAATCACACACACGGGTCAAGGGAGTGGAGCCCGGGAATGTGAGTGAGTTTGTGTTTGCGCAACTATGAGGGTGGCTGAGTTATGCAAAAAAAATCTAAGGTGTGAATGGGGCTAGGAGGGAGGAAATTATGACAATGAAGTGCAGCAGACCTTAATATAACTTGCATGACAACGCCAATCCCTTGATGAAATCCCAGATGTCATTTGCCATGTGTTATAGCAGAGAGAGAGATAGAGAGAGAGAGAGAGAATATATATGTGCATGTGTGTGTTTTAAGGGGTTCTGTTCTGCACATTGCGTGACCTACTAAAAGTGTGTGCGCGTTTCATGGTGTGGTCTCTGGGTCAGTGTGCACGTGTTGACCAAGGGAGGGACCCATTATAACCGGCCGAGACGATTCCTGCAGCGGTGTGTGTGTGCTTGCACACACAACCACACTTGTGATATACCACCCTTGTCCTATTTGGCAGTTGCAGATTTAATACAAATTTACTGGTCTCCACTAGTGTGTAGTTATCTCTAGGGGGGGGAAAGAAAGAAAGAAAGAAAGAAAGAAAGAAAGAAAGAAAGAAAGAAAGAAAGAAAGAAAGAAAGAAAGAAAGAAAGAAAGAAAGAAAGAAAGAAAGAAAGAAAGAAAGAAAGAAAGAAAGAAAGAAAGAAAGAAAGAAAGAAAGAAAGAAAGAAAGAAAGAAAGAAAGAAAGAAAGAAAGAAAGAAAGAAAGAAAGAAAGAAAGAAAGAAAGAAAGAAAGAAAGAAAGAAAGAAAGAAAGAAAGAAAGAAAGAAAGAAAGAAAGAAAGAAAGAAAGAAAGAAAGAAAGAAAGAAAGAGAGAGAGAGAGAGAGAGAGAGAGAGAGAGCTCCGTTTTACTACCAGGGGGAATTGGGCCCAAATTATAAGCATCCAGACTCACAGCCAGACCTCGGGGGAAGAACTGATGGATAGAGAGATCAGAAGATGAAAAGGAAAGAGTGACGGACGGACAGAGAGATGAAGGAGAGGATGGATGAAAAGGTGAACAAACGGATGGAGGAAGGGGTCGAAGGAAGGAGGGATGGAAAGATGAAAAGGATGGATGGATAGAGGGGGAGAGGGATGGACAGAATCAGTGAGGGATAGAGAAAGAGCGATGGACAGAATGATGGAGGGATGGAGAAAGAGGGATGGACATAACGATGGAGGGATGGAGAGAGCTGTGGTAAGAGGATCTCTTACCCGGGCGATGGCCGTGTTGGAGGGGGGCTTCCGTCGCAGCTTCTTCTTCCTCACCTCGTCCTCTTCGTCAAACAGATACTGAGAGAGAGGCAGACACAGAGAGATGTTCTGGTAGGTTTTCTAGATTACTTTATTAAGGCTTAACACTCCTCTGGAGACAAGCGACTTGCTCCTCCCTGTGTTGCTGTCCGGGCCTCAAACCAACAAACACGTCAAGGACACTCATCATCTTATACAGACTCTTTGCCTGTGTCGCCATGGCAACAGGCTCAAGGAACAACAAAAGAGGAATGACTTAAACCACACACACACACACACACACCTGCCCATGAACGGGGTCGTCGCTGCCCTCTTGTTCCGAAGAGTAGCTCTCCTCCTCTTCCTCCGAGTAATTGTCAATGTCTGGGGAACGGTCTGGAGAGGGAGAGAAGGATAGAGAGAGACAGAGAGAGACAGAGAGAGACAGAGAGAGACAGAGAGAGACAGAGAGAGACAGAGAGAGAGAGAGAGGGAACGGGGAAAGAGAGTTAGCTACTTCATACTGGTTCGGTGTATTTAATCCGTATCCAGAGTTACAAACATCAACCTATACCTCATCAAGGCCAGAGTCAGCTTGTCAGCTTGACTCTGAAAGTATCCAACTGGAAACCTCCCAACCCTCCCACCCCTTAACGGGCCCCCTTTCCTCACCGGACATCTTGGCCTTGGGCCCCTCCTGGTTGATGGGCTGGCTGGACAGGGAGTACACCCGGACCTCGGCCACAGGCACCGAGGTGTCCTTCAGCTGGCTGTGCAGCCCCAGCACCTGGGCTCCCTCACTGGGGTGCTGCATCACCTGCAGGGAGCACACAGCGACAGGGGGCTGGGTGATTATTGGCCGGGGGGGGGGGGGGGGGGGGGGGGGGGCACACACTTCTGGGTCTCTAGCTTCAACGGTTCTGCATCACTGTAAGAAAATCGGAAAAAGTCACGAATTCTGTAGCCTCGTTCTTTTGACACTTTCGTAGTACAAGAGAGCGTGGAGGCAGATCCGACCAGTTTGGTCCGTTTGTTGCCGCTTGAGCTGTGATTGGGTGGCAGGGTCTTGACACGAGTTGGATAGATCAATGGACCAATGGGCCGGCCGCAGTCCCCGATATGAAATGCCAACGTAAGAGGGAGCTGAATCGTTAAAGCTCCGCATTGGGTCGGACGACTAGCTCAGCGGCATCTGGTGATGTCCTGTAAGCTGAAGATCGTGTCGTACAAGTGAACGTATGTGCAAACCTCCTCAACCTGTCTGTCGTATATGAGCCGGTGAAGCGCAACTGGCGGGCCCCACCATGTCACATACCTCCAAATGCATACACCACCTCACACTGATGTAGGCCACCTCAGTGTAAGGGGACTTGGGCCATGTTGGGAAAAACTATGAATGTCAATGACTGTGAGGGAGTGAGGGAGGGAGGGGGGAGGAGAGAGATAGAGAGAGCAAGAGGGGAATGAGAAAACGAAATTGGTGTCTGAAGAAGCACTAGATGGAGGGTGGGAGAGTGAGAGTGGGATGATAATAATTCAAAAAAAAAAAGCAAAAGATGAAGAGAAAAGGGCAGGATTGAAAACACGAATGAGGGAGTGAGAACATTGTGTGTGCACGCGTGCATGTGTGAATTGGATTGGACCAGCCCCTCACCTTCAGAACTCTGACACCTGTGCCCGCAAGTCACAACATATTCATTAGATCTATGTGTGTATGTGTGCGTTTCTACGCGTTTCTATAAGACAGCATGTGAGTGTGACCTGGGTGCAGCATCGACCTAAACCAGTCTATAGGGTTGTGTGAATTTGGTTTCATCACATGCATTTGTTTGAGGTTAAGTTTGGTATTATCCGTGTCTACATTTTGTGCTTGTGTGTGTGTGTGTAATGCACACATCGATTGTATGTTCAATTGCATCTATGCATGTTTATGGGCATGCATTGCCTCAGCATGCTGGTCACACCTATCTCACCGTCTCTCTTCCTCCTCCCCCTCACTCTCCGTTTACATCTATCTGTCCCTCCCCCGCCCTCTTTAATGAAGTCTGCGTAGCATAGTGTTACCCAGACGAGCCTGGACAAGACGTTGTGACAACACTGCTAGAGAGACAACACTGTTACTGCTGTACAGTCACATCAGCGTGCTACTTCTATTGTTGTTTATGTTGTTGTGTTGGGGTGAGTCAGCTCATTTATTGTTTTGTGAGCACCCTTTATCCCAACCACCTATATGGACTATAATGTTTGAGTGTCACACAAACACATACTGCATAATTTTCAACACAAGGACAATTAGCCGTTATTGACCTGTGAATCAATCTGTTTTTATTTGATCACCCCATTACCCCTCATCCCAGAGGGGTTATCCCAGGTCCCACACAGGTGTTGGCTCTGCCTAACGAGTGACACCAGTGTTTTTCCTACGACGACATAGGGTTGCTAGATCATGGGGGAAAAAATCATGATCACCATTATTTGTCAATATTGAAATCACGATTATTCAGATGATTATTCTTGAGTTTGTAAACATGATGCATTTATTCAGCATTCTCACCAAAAAAACTAAAATAATGGACAAATACGTATCCAGCTGCATTTCTATAAAACATTTAATGAATAAAATAAATATACCTGCAAATAAAAATATAAACTTAATGATATTAGTTTGAAGATCATTTGACGCAAAAATGGAAATCTCGATCAAATTATCGAGTAATCGCACAGTCCTACGACGCCGCCCCTGGGAAATGGGTCAATTTGTGTACTTTTCTTTTACTGTGGGGCTGTTCTCGCTCTGACCCAAAGTGCTCTTCAAAATGTATATCCGACAGGATGTTGGCAACCCACTCCGGTCCTGGCCCCAGAGTCCAACGCCAGGTCTTCCAGTCCGTCTTGGCGTGGTCCACAACACATATCTCTTGTCTTACGTCGTCTGGAGCCAACCCAACAACTCTCTTGTGTGTTGAAATAATAGATTGCGACGCCTCTGGTTGGTTTCCCAGCTCGTAACTACCTCAACGAGCTCACCGAACCGTGAGAGAGAAGCCGTTGATCCAGTTTGCGAGCACAATGCACGTCGCAACGTCGAGCAACCAGGCCGTCTGTAAGTTGGCGGCCCCAACGCTCTTGGATTACTAAATAAACACTGCATCAAAACCATTTGGTACTCGCGGCACTGACAGAGGTCTCACTTGAAGTTTGATTTGAACTGAAGTCTGCACATTCAAGCAAACTCTAAAGCATCTCTCTCTCTCTCTCTCTCTCTCTCTCTCTCTCCCCCCCCCCCCCCCCCTCTCCCTCCCTCCCCACCTCGCCCACCCTCCCCATCTCTTCTTCCCTCTGTTTTGTTCCATTTTAATATTGTGACTTTGTTTACCTCCCTGCTTTGTGGCTTTCGTGTGTTGTGTGCGCTGGACTCGTGTGGTATATGTGTCATTTGTGTTTGATGTGAAATGGTGCAATTTAATAAAAGCTAAAAACACACAAAGTATGGACTATGTGATGTTGTGAATTGAACCTTAATAAAGCATGCACACGCCTACTCCCTCACACACAAAGTGTTTGTGCACACAAAAAGTCTAAACTAGATTGTAGTGCATAACACATTCACATGCACGCAGGGGGGGGGGGGGGGGGGGGGGGGGTACCTCGGCCATGTTGATGAGCCCCAGAGCAAGGGTTTTGTACCCCAGGATGGTGCGGTTCTTGTAGCGTTTCCGTCTCTGCAGCATGATCTGCAGTTTGTTGGCGTCCCTCTTCAGGAAGTGGGGGTACTGGAGGGGGAGGGGGAGGATAAAGGGACAATCACCATTACACGGGAAGTTATGATGACCCAGATACAGCTGGGAGGAGCGCATGTCGTATTTGTTCAGGCTCATTTTTTACATGCCAGACTGGCACAGAGAACACCCAATGGAAAAATAAACATTAAACTTGCATAAGATAGAGTGACACACACACACAAACACACACACCTGTGAGGTACAGTGTGTTGAACACATGACTATCTATATCTGGGTTGGGCTCCTCTAATTGGTGATCTAATAGACTGCTGCAACACATTCATAACCCTTGACAGATTCCCTCTCCCCACAGCATGACCCAATGCGGGCCGGTAATGGGTTCACCGACTATAAATACAACAAAGCAACCGTGTTCAGTCAAGAGACGGGCCATCGGTTCAAAGAGGCCAGGTAAGAGCTGGCCTGTTTTAAAGGGATAAATGTTTAATTAAAAAAAACAATCGGATTGAGTTACATATAGTTCATCAACGTTTCCTCTATTTAAATTTGTTTCGTCGATCCCTCAACCCGAACATAGGTGATGGGCGACACCGGCTCCCCTCAGCCGCAGGTCACCATCGACAGGTTGAACAGGGCTAGGGTCTGTGGGTGAGCAGGCAGGTGCTGCAGCTGCGTTATGTACCTGCAGAGAGAAGGTGAGCTGCAGGTCTGTCTCGGTCAGGCCCGCAGCAGACAAGAGGATCTCATTGGAGCGCAGGATACGCTTGGAGCCCTGGGAAAGAGACACAGAGAGAGAGAGAGAGGCACCGAGATGCAGAGAGAGTACAAGACATGATTAAATGCCAGTGGGGTGGATTACACCATTAGTGTACCCTGGCTAACACCCTGCCACCCCCACAACAATGGTTTGTGTGTGTGTGTGTGTATGTGTGTGTATGTGTGTGTGTCTTTGCAACTGTGGATGCATCATCCAGAGAGGAAATGACAAAGGCAACTGGCAACAGCTGGGTGGGGAGAAGTAGGGGGGGCACAGAGCCATCACAGATCACTGCTGATGACATGTTGCCAAGACAACGTGCAGTAGCCATCAACAACCACAGCGGGTGGAGTATTTACAAAATAGCTCAAGTGCAAAGATGATGACATGATGATCCGCTTGATTAAAGCAATCAAGTAATCCAAAAAACTGACAAAATCCTTTGAAATGTTTTCACTTTGGTAGAAACTTAAGGGATAAGTCTCATGTTGGACCCAAGGGCGTAGTCCAGCGTAACCTCGCTAGACCGTTACAGGAAGAAGCTCAATACTCAATACCGGATCGATTTGGGATAAAACGACAGCGTATCTCCTGGAATCACGCTGGACAATCAATGAAGTCTGCCATAGCGAGCCTCTCCTTTCAACAGAATGGGAAAACTACAAAAAGCTAAAAGTACAGAGAGATGTCTGCCCTCCCTTCTGAGGTCGTACCAGCTCCGCTCTTCAAGACCGGACACCAATGGAATAGGTAAGCACACAACGCTTTGTACCGGCCACATCTACGCTCAGCGAGAGACGCCATCACAAATCCACTCAGTCCATTCATTAAAGCCTGTGTGGCCCTTTGGGAGATGTCTGAGAGGCGAAGGGGGGGAAAAATCCATGTGCAGGAATTTTAAACATCAGCACTTGAGGATTCAAGGGTTTATTCTAATACTGCTGCTTTTGAAAAGAATACACCAAACCGGCTGCCGAGATAAGCTCCGACACAATGCGTCTGCTTTTGCCGAACGGATTCAATGCATAGCGACGCAAACACACTTTGATAATACGGTCAACAATGTTAACGTCGTGGACAAAACCTTCTTTGACAATCATGGCTATTGATTTTATTAGGTCGATTCAATTGAAAACCGCCTGTTGGTACAAGCAGCCATGCTGAACATCAAGGCCTACCATACATTTACATTACAGTTGCATTGCAGACAGCAATATGGAACCAATCGCTCCCTTCGGATGACTAAAGGGCGACATAACTTGGTGATCTACGACGTGATCCGAGTGAGAACAATGTTGAGTCTAGTGAATTACTGATGACTGTACAGAACACGGAGGAAACGCCCGACGCACCCTGCATCTACAGTGTACACCAGCAGTGAGAACATACCTGCAGTTTGACCGCGATGACCACAGAGGTCAAGTCCTTGTCCAGCTCCTTCAGCATGATCAGCTTCTTCAGAGTCAGGTTGAAGAGCCTGGAGACAGAAACACACACACACACAGTTAGCTTTTAGATGGCGCCGTGAAGGGTCATTTGAAAATGTCAGAATGGTGGCCGCTTTTGACCTTCCATTCAACAGCACTTTCCCCCACCGGAAGTTCTTCCTAGTAGACGAGTCTGGAGGGGAAGACCGAACACTGTGCCAGTCAACACAGGCAAAGGGCGGACGGACACACACACACACGTCTTTTTCTGTCAGGGTCAGTGTAATCAATAATTCATCTCTTGGGCGTTTGATGGACAGAAAACGACAAAAATAGACCTCAGAGGGAGGTAGGGAGTGAGGAAGGAAGAAAATGAAAGAGCGAGATTCAAAAAGGGAAGGACCGGATGAAAGGAAATAACCACAGCCTGAGACAAGCAAAGTACCTTAATTTCCCCCAAAAAGAGCTGCGGCCGGCCCCGCTCCGAGTGGGTTCTGCTGAAGCCTTCTTGGCCTGGGCCCCCCACGGCCTGATGCTGACCATGAGGAGGATGCACAGACTACCTTACCCATCAGCCGCACTAATGGAAATCACTCCCAGCCTCTTCCAGGCCACAGTGGTAATGTCCGCCGAGGTGCATTTGAAGAATACATAAGAGGACTGTGCATAGTGGACCACAAGCAACGTACAGAGAGCATCGGACAGCTAGAAGAGGTCAGCTAACAGTGGACGGCTAAAAGTGGACAGCTAGCATTGGAAAGCTATACCCAATGTTAAGATTGACCAGTTGAGGAGCACCAGTTGAAAGCCAACAGTTAACATACAGAGAGCCAAATTAATTTCAATGCCCTACTGACAAATAAAGTAGTATTGTTAAGAGTTATGCCTATAGAAGAAGCTTAAGAGCTAACGGCTAGGCGAGTGTGAAGTCTAGGCGGGCCGGCTCTGTGGTCGGCATGAAACTGGACGCTGGTGACGAGAGAGAGGTGGCTGAGAGGAAAACATCCCACAAACTGCTGGCTATTCTGGACAATGTCAGCCATCCTCTGCACACCATCATCAGCACCCAGAGGAGCTGGTTCATCGACAGGATGCTCCTCCCCAAGTGCAACACCAACAGATTGAAAAACTCCTTTGTCCCCTGTGACATTAAACTGTACAACACCTCACTCCAATCTATCTATCCATCTCTCTAAAACTAGCGGTGGCTAGATAAGAGACTGGACTGCAGCGTGTTGCAGTTTTCCTTTGTTTTCCCCTGGCCTTCGGTGCTGTGCATAAATCAACAAGAGCACATGAGAGGTCAATCCAAAGTACATTCGGGCGGGGGCGCCAATCACGGGATAAGGCCAAGTTCACCCTACACCTTGTGGCTTCGAACAGTGCTTTGTGAACAGTGCAAACACTGCTTATTATGGTCAGATGCCAGAAGTCGATCTGCTGTTGGCCAGGGGTCCCTTAAGGAAGCCATTAGTGGACTCCAAGATAATGGATGGCCTATGCGTAGTGTGGCGCGACAGAAGGAGAAGAGGGACAGAGCAACAGACAGCAATGACAAAAAAATAAATCCCACATGGCTCAGAGACTGTCGGGTGTCTGCTCTCGGGAGGATTTGCCGCCTTCAAAACAAAAGTGCAGGGCGTATGGTTTTGCATGCTGTCGTTGTCAACGCCGAGCCGGCACAGGGGCCTCAACAAAGAGGAGGACAGCTGGAGCCGGTGATTACTTGGCACAATGGTGGCGGGTGCATGCGCGATTCCATTATGCAAGGCCGGCACGATGCGACGCTGGCTTTGGCTCGGTCAGAGATCAAGAGACAGAGCCAGAGGAGGAGGACGACAAGGCCGAGGGGGTGCGGGCGAAGAACGCACAGCCACCCGGTGGACCCCCTGATTGGGGGGACCATGAAAGTGCCTGCCTGAACGGCGGTAGAGCGTAGCTGTGCGGGATGCAGCAGCAGGTTCATCACAACGTTGATTCATGGCCTCTGCCTTGCCTCCCACGACCTGCTCCTTCCCATGATGGTAAATGGTAAATGGACTGCATATATATTATAGCGCTATACAATATTGCCTGATATTAACCCATTCATGCACACATTCACACACCGACGGCGGCATGAGCCATGCAAGGTGACAGCCAGCTCGTCAGGAGAAGATAGGATGAGGTGCCTTGCTCAGGGACACCTCGACACCCATCTAGGCGGAGCCGGAGATCTAACTAGCAACCTTGCGGTTACCAGCCAACCCGCTCTGCCTCATGAGCAACTGCCGCCCCCCATGATACCCCGTTCTCTCCCTCTCCTTTTGGCAAGCCGTCTCTCTCTCCCTCACCACAGTAAACTCTCTCTCCCTCAACACAACCGTGCAGAGGTGAACAGCGGGCCACCTGTAGACACACCTTGACAAAGCTGTGTGAATGTAGCGCTTTTTGTCGGGAAAATTATTAGCAAAAGCGTCATTGAGGCGGTTGTGAATCAATTAATGGTCCAACACTGTTTACGGGGTATTATATGTGCGCGTGTGCGACTAACAAATGTTCATGCAAAGCTAGCATGGTGTATTTGTGTGTGAATGTGCACAGCAAGTGTGTGTGCGTGCGTGAAGCAGAAGGCAAGCATGCATGTTTGCGTGTGCCCGATATGACTCACTAAAAATATGTATTCCAACCTCGTGCTTTTGAGGGCCTTTTGAAGTTTTGATGCCTCAAGTATCTTCAAAAAGGCTGAGATTGAGTGAGCGAGTGAATGAGTTCTAAAAGCTAATCAACGTCATCGGTGGGGAATTGCAGACAAGACTTATGAAAACAGCTTGTCATGCAATCCTGTCCTTCCTTTATGACGTAGCACTGGGGAGGGGGGGCTAGGGCTGGACGATTAATCGGATTTTGATCGCGATTTTGATTTTAGCGTCAAACGATCCCAAAATTAACATAATCGAGTTTTTCCATTTAAAAAAAAAAAAGAAAAAAAAAAAGGTTATTTTATAGAAAGGGCAGAGCAGCTGGATACATATCTTTTAATTTTTTACGGCGAAATTTCAAAGTTCTCAGTTCCAGAGTATTTTGGCAGAGAGACATGCTGAAAAAATACAACACGTTTTCAAACTCAAAATAATCGTGATTTCAATATTGACCAAGATAATCGTGATTATGATCTTTCCCATAATCGTGCAGCCCTAGCTTCAGTCAATATTTAGGCTTATGATTCAACGCCCAATCAGAACAGCCAACCTATAAAATGTTGTTCCACAAGCACCTGTGTTAATGCATACACAACCCCTCCCCCCAACCAACCACCCACACACATACTTTATTTAGCTACGCTTTCATCCAAATCGACCTACATGCATTCAACCAGAAATTTCAACAATCATGAAAGTACATACAATTCATCAAACTAGCAGACTGCTTGAAGCGCTACATTTTACAGAACAAGAGATGAGGATGATTTATTAATTTATTGATTTATTTTTTCTCTGAGCCAAGATGCACTCCGATGAGTTTTCAGTCTTTGATTGAATGATTTTACCAGCTAAAAATACCAAATTGAAAATAAATCAATGGATGAGTTGACTATGGGTCCCTTCCCAGTCCTTCAATACTCCATTAAGGGAATAATTAGTATGGAGGAGAACATAGAGGTGCAGCCCACATTGACCTATGAGATTATGTTTGTCTGCATACTGTGTGTGCACACACGCGTGTGTCTATTTTATTGCATTTGTGTGTGTCTGTGACTTTAAAAAGCAGGTGCTTTGCTTCTGGTTGCCGTGGCAACAATCAATCCAGTGCAGCTTGACCTTGCAGAGTCTTTTCCAACAGCCCGAGCTGCAACTGGTTTGTGTATCTTCTCTCTTTATTTGACCCCTGGTATCAAGATAACCTCCAGCGGACATGTTGGCCCCCAACACGGACATAGAAAGGTTTTCCCTTCTGTACATCTCTCCCTCTCTCTTAACTTCAAACTGTCCCCCCCCCCACCACACACACACACACACACACACACGTTGGAATAACAGTGTGAACGCCAGGACACCCCCCCCAACTCAGCAGAGTCCGGGGCCAGGGGGTAAGGAGAGGACTTACATGAATGTGTGTCCTTCAAACGAAAACCATAAACAGAAGAGCCTGTTGAGGAGATGTTAATGGGCCCTAAAAGCCAACCCAAGGGCCGATGACTCTCTTTCCTCCCCCCCCCCCCCACACACACACACACACACAGAACGATCATGCGGTGCACAAAGACAAAGGGATGGCCAGTGTGACTCACACCCAAAGATGACATCAAACAGCTGTCCTGTGTTTGTGTGTGTGTGTGTCCAGCCCTCTCAAAAGAGCTACAAGCCATTTCAAAAGATTTAAAATGATGGATGAAATGGAGGGAGTTTCAATAAAAAGCAGCAATCTACAGAGTCATCATATCAGGGTTTTATCATATTTGGAAATCCATAACTGGCAAGGCCAGATGGATATTCAAACGTGAATACCTGGAAGGTCTCACGAGGCTTCGTTCGTATGATGAGCAATCAATTTGGAAATCAGAGATACGGAGAGGGAGAGCAAGAGATGTTCCATTAGGCTATAACTAGAGCGCAACACATTCCCGGTGAGTGAGCGATCATCTATTCTGGAGAAAACACTCTTGGTGGTGCTGCGCTAGTGGCTAAAACTCTGGCTAGCTTGGATACCGTTCGTGAAATTATTTCTTATTAATGGGAAGACGTTTTTTTCTTTGAAAAAACAAAACAAAGTGTTGACAGGTCTAGGTTAGGTGTGTCTACAAAAAACAACATGATGCTTTCTGATGCACATACCATAGTACCTTGGCTAGATGGGCTGGTCTGGAGGCGGGACTTCCCTGCCACACAGGCGGGAGAGACGAGGCAGTGGCTGAGCAGTAAATCAATCATGCTGCAATGACATAGGGCCGTCTTTTATCCAGTTTGAAGAAGGCTGGAGGGTTGCCGGAGTGTATGCTTGAGTGAGAGCGTACGTGTATGTTCTAATGCATCTAGTCTCGGCTTTGCGAACGTGTATCTAGGAGGCTGTATGCCTGCACTTCACTACACACAGTCTGGTCTTTGTGTGTGCACTGTGCACAAACACTTTGTGCGTGAGTGAGTAGGCGTGTCGTGCAATTCACTACATCACATAGTCCATACAGTGTGTGTGTGTGTGTGTGTGTGTGTGTGTGTGTGTGTGTGTGTGTGTGTGTGTGTGTGTGTGTGTGTGTGTGTGTGTGTGTGTGTGTGTGTGTGTGTGTGTGTGTGTGTATAGGCGTGTGTGTGTGTGTGTGCATAGGCGTGTGGTTGCTTTAAGTCTGAGTTGCGTGCGTGTGCGTGCGCACTCCCTAGCCGCAGCACACACACACACCGACCAGGTCCCTCCAGATTACCATGCGGGTCACATCTGCAGACAGAGGAGACGCTGCAGACTCACTGCTGCTCCACCAGCCAGCCAGCGCATCATGCAGTGAACAGACCCTCAGCAACACCTTCAATACACCACATACGGCCCCGCCGAGCCCTGCTGCGACGGAACACAGCGAGCGAGAGATAATGAGATAAGAGGTCACGGTTATTAAACCCAGGCGCGAAGCGAACGGGAAATGAATTGGCTTTGAAAAATATGCAAATTAGTCTATCAAATCTGCCCGGTACTCAATCCTGAAGATCATCCCTTTATTGACTCCTCTGTCATGTCTCTGTGCTGTTTTTTAGTCCGTTATTTAACGAGTTGACACACGCCTATCCTAATCCTAATCATGACTGTGGTGGAGTAATACACTGCTGCCTGGTATACAGGTCAGCAGAGACAAAGAAACAGCGCGTGTCTGGATGATGAGCAAGGGGATGAGTGAATAATGCATGAAGGTTAAATAATGCAAAGGTCTGTGTATTGACTGAAAGCTGGTGCCTGGACAAACCAGGGAATGTCTAAACCAGCATAGTCACTTCACGTGGGTCGCAGTAGAGAAGTACACAACAGTAGAGAGAACTACAAACCAATAGAGGACTACACCAGCAGAGAATCTAGTAGAGAACTCCATACCAGTAGAGCATTACAAACAATCATAAAACTAGAAACCAGTAGAGAATCCTGCCAAATATGCGCTGGGCTTTCTTTAACACATTTTGATTTAAGTAAACAATCATTCATTATGCAAATGGAAACACTAACATGCAAAACTCTCACATGATTAGGATCTGGTCCATGCCAGAACCACAGCCCATCATACGGCCCTGCACACCCACTGATGGTGTCTGAGGATGATGGTGGTGGTGGGGACTGGCGTACAAAAATGAACATTTATGCACAATATACTGCACGTGCATAGGAACACACACACACGATTCTAAAGGGGCTAATCAGTAATTGCATAAATACACCCAGACTGGCTCCTTTAGTTCAGGTAGTTTAGGTTCAAAATGTTCCACCAGAGGGGAACACAAAGTGTCAATGAAATATGTTTGAGTCTTTGAGGCTTGAATTTTTCGATTCCTGAGACTCAAGCCTTTTTTGCTTTGCCAGACTATCATTTGCATGGATGGTCAGTCCATTTGATTTAACGTTTAGCCACCAAACAGGTGGTGCGTCTAAGAAGGCAAAGCTTGCACCTGGCTAGAGCCACTCAAGACTTCAAAACCCCGACGTTACAGCTGGTAAATGCCAATGCACAACGTTACAGCTGGTAAATACCAATCACATGCCAAGGAAAGGAACCAAACAAATGGAGATTTTTGTCATCTGGCTAGCCATCAAGCACACATACATAGATTAGTGCAGCCCTAACTTAATTCTGACAGTGACACACACCAGCTGAATGCAGTGATTGCAATAAAATTACCGCAAGAATATATTTCAAATGAATACCCAGTGCGGCCAACAAAGATAAGCAACATAGAAGGAAAAGTCACATTTTTAATTGTATTCCTATAGACATGAACGTACACACACACACACACACACAAAATGATTCTGTTTCCCCATCCCTCTCTCTCTCAATCTCAATCAATCGGGGATCTCCACATGTCCGTCTCGAATTGCTGTAATTATAATAATCCCTTTTTCCCGGTTTCTCCTGCTATTCAACTCCACCCAAAGTAACACGCATACAACACTCTCTCACGTGTTCACAAGCATGCGTGCGCGCAGAGTTGCAGAGAATAGAAGAAGTGTGTGTGTTTAAAGGCGACACGCGAGCATTAAGCACATGTGAAAGAGAGGAACATTCGTGTTGGCACGATGCAAGCGCGGGCCCCGCAAACACGCATGTTTGAGTGGATCCGGGTGAGCGAGTCAAAGACGGGGGCTCATCTGCAGAAGTAGGTTACATTATCCTAGGGCTCACGTAACAGGCTTTACACTGAGAGGCCCATAGACCAACAGACGTGGCACTACCGTCTTCTGCCCCGCGTGGCAGCGGCGGCGAAACTGTGTGGGCGTGTGTGTGTGCACGTGGACCTTCTGGGGCGCAGTGAGTCACTCCCAACGAGAAATCGAGAGGAAGAGCAGAAGTAATTTCCCCACAGAAGCCACACGTGTGTGTGTGTGTGTGTTTGTGTTTGTGTGTGTGTGTGTGTGTGTCCACAAGATGTACACACACTCAGAGAGCCAATCTTGAAAGGATCTTCGGCATTTGGTCCCAACTGACCCGCGGGCATGGGTTGTGGGTTTATTAAGAGTGTGTGTGTGGATGTGTGTATGTGTGTATCCTTATGCATGACGCATGTGTCAGCACCTTAGGGCTAGACTAGCCATCTGTGCATAGGCGTATGACACTGCTTTGCAATGTGCGTAGCATAAAGACAACAAAATGTATACAAGGACAGAAATACATAAAGAACAACAAAGTACTTGATCGCACGCATCCCATTCAAAAACACGAGGGACAACCGCACGATCATGCATTAAAACCGATGTTCGCCTGAGAACAAAGTCAAAGGCGAACCGACGCAGATGTAGACAAATGGTAAGCTACTCAGTTTAAAACACAGTGGAATAGTGATGGCTCCCACTTTGAGAGGTAGTGTTGCATTCAGGGACCAATAATATATGCGGGACAGAAATACATCGCTGTATCATGAAACGGTGCGTGTGTGAGTGTGTGTGTGGGCGGGGGGGGGGGGGGGGGGATACTGGAGCGGTCATTGCAACAGATAACGTAATCATCCCTTTATACAGTTGGAATAACACGGGTGTGGCTCCTAGCATTAATTATGGGTCCATTCAATTTAGGCATGGCAATGCACCAGTACAGACATAACTAGTCAAGTAAAGGTACATTGACCGTGGTGGTGGTGCAACGGACGTCAATTAAACTGGCCCAACGTTTGAGCTACAGGAAAAGGAAGTTAATTTACACTGCTACTGACCATCTGTGAAAAGGGGTCATTGGCCCGTTGAGCCCGGGGGCTTTCTTAAGCACAGCGCTTTGTTCCTCTGATAACAGAAGGCTACTCCGGTTTCAAATAAACGCCAGCCGTCTGGACAAGTGCCGGATCATGCCGGTGACACCGAAATGTTTCAAATCCAAAATGGCGGCCCAAGTGACGCTGTTTAGGCGGGAAACATAACCAACCGCAGGGAGAGAGACCGCCACTAAAAAGCCTTGCAGGGTGATCCTTCAAGTGCCGAAGTGCTCGTGAACATAACTGTGGAAAAGCGTTTGGGAACGGTTCGTCCACGCCGGAGCCATCGTGGCTCAAGAGTGAGGGTGGGAGGAGATCCGTAATGGGGCCAACGGGAGAGATGGACGGTGTCTGCCTAGGAGGGGCTGGTTAGCCAATCAGGGCGGCGGAGTAGACAGACACTTATACAGGGCTTTTAAGGTTTAGGGTTTTATTATGATGAATAGATAGCTCTACATCCCTCTGAGGGGGGAGAGACCTAGAAAGAGTAAGACAGACACACACACAGACATAGACACAGACACAGACACACACACACACACACACACACACACACAGAGAGACAGAGAGAGACCGAGAGAGCGAATGAAAACACAAGATGCAACTAAACCGTTAACAAAAAATGTGGCTTTAAATTGAGACTGAGGAAGCGAGGAGGTTGAAAATGATTAATAAAGAGAGGGAGGAGGGGGGGAGAACGAGAGAGACTGAAGACAGGGGATCCAGACTCAACTCCATAACGCATAACTCCACCATTGATAGCGACAGGGGGAGCGAGAGAGACAGACAAGGGGAATGCAGTCGGTAAAGCCCCCTCCTCCTCCCTGCTCCACAGCTCTTTACGGCCTGTTGGACATTCCCCTGCTGTCTGCTGTCGTCCTTCCCCTTACGACGCCTGCTCCATCACACCAAGTAGCCCTCGTCACCCCCAGAACCTGCTCTCCCTCACTAATCCTCCCCTCATTCTCGCACTCGCTGTTCTTAAAGCAACCTTCCTGCACCTACCGACTGACTGTGTGTGTGTGTGTGTGGGAGTCGGTCGCTCTCTCTCTCCCTTAGAAGGTGTTTAATCCCCTTTCCACTATCCTCCACATATTTCACACCTCTACCGTTTTCACAACCACTTCCACTTTACAATTCCTCCTTCTCCAATTCCTCGTGTTACTACTGGGTGTCAGATATGAAATCTGATGTGTATATGAATATATTATGCATGTATTTATACATTAATACAGGAATAGACAGACAAAAAAGGAAGCGGCCTCTCTTTCCCTTTTTTCCTCCCTCTCCTTGATTTGATTGGTCACTTGGATGTCCTTGTTGCCGCGGGCAACCGTCCGAGCCACGCCCAGCCGTCTCACAGGGGACGGGCGGAGAGAACCACAACAACAAGTGACCTCACGCTTATTTCCGCTGGCCCCTCCCTCGACCACTCCTCTCTCTTGTTCTTAACCTATCTCTTGTTCCCCATCTCCCTCTCATCCAAGCCCTACAGCCCCAGGCAAGGACACACTGAGGGACCGGGACTCCCCAAGCACCCACACATGTTATCCCGTCTGGACACACACATGGGCTCCATGTGTTGCATCAAGGCCCAACGTGGATCCGGGACGCCACTGTGTGTGTGTGTGTGTGTGTGTGTGTGTGTGTGTGTGTGTGTGTGTGTGTGTGTGTGTGTGTGTGTGTGTGTGTGTGTGTGTGTGTGTGTGTGTGTGTGTGTCGAGCGCCTTCCTGCAATAGAAGATCCTTGTTCGATCGCCGCCGCCGTTTCCGATCCAACACACAGCGTGACACACGATCCCTCGTGGAAACGGCGCTCCCAACACGCGTGCACACACACATACAAAGCACAAGACCAGGCGAGTGCACGCACACACAAACACAGATACAATTGACCCCTTCATTAACGCGATTACAGATTAATGAGCATGGCAAACTCCTAATCCGGAGCAGTTTCAGACACTGTAATTCATCTCTCGCCCCCCCCCCCCCCCCCCGGTGGACCCACTTGCCCCGCGGGATTGGCTATCGGGGGGAAATAGGAAACCCCCTATCGCAACGGAAGATCGCAATGGCTTCCTTGGTTATGGACCAACACATTGTGTATTGGCACACACACACACACACACACACACACACACACACACACACACACACACACACACACACACACACACACACACACACACACACACACACACACACACACACACACACACACACACACACACACACACACCAGTTGACAGCAAGATGCTCATGCTCCGGGGGGGGGGGGGGGGGTATGTGAGCCATGTGCTCTTGGCAGACTGGAAACAGCCCTGTGTGCACACGAGCTTTAGCCTGAGTGACATTCAAGTTCCGCGATTTCTGTACTCCATCATTTATTCGCTCGTGTGCCTCTATTCGCTGAATCTGCTCCCACGGACCTTGGTGGCGTTTACCTTTCATCAATACACCGGCTTGCCCCTCCCTCAGGCATAGAGAAAAAGCACTCAGCTTTTTTTGGGGGTTATGCGCAAATTTAAAAAAATGCGCATGAAAACAAGCTGATGGGGAATCACACCTCGTGGCCGTATTGCCGTCCTCTGCTGGGGCTGTTGCATTTTCCGAAATACATCACCGAGACATCAGCGTAAACGCGGGATGTACTTGTCGTTTGGTTCTGGGGGGGGTCCTCGGACGCGTTATGCGGCCTACTCTACAATCACACGTAGCCCCGGCGCTGCGTCAAGGTCAGGGTGTGTTAACTCTATCAGGGGACATGAGATGACACCGCGGAGAGAGAGTTTGGTAAGCTGAGCCGCTCAGGGATTACCACGCAGAGACAATCCACCCAAGTTACACCTGCACCACGCGCATGACACACACACACACACACACACACACACACACACACACACACACACACACACACACACACACACACACACACACACACACACACACACACACACACACACACACACACACACACACACACGAAGAGCCAACTCTTCCGAGAACATCTCGGTAGCCGATGTGTTATTGTTGTTGTTTCACACAAACATCACCTTAATGTGATGCAGCCTACCACATCCCCTACGACGCACTGGAGCACCGCGGCTCATCAAGGATACACATAGAAATAAAAATCTATCCCTGACTGATTCCTTAAGTAACTCTTCTGCACACAAGCATGCAACGCTGTTCGTGAGGCACTTTCTTTGTAGATGCACTTTCATCCCTAAATGTATTCCACAGCTTCTCATTCTAGGATCAAGAGGAGTCCACGGACGAATAACAACGACAGCGCAGAGGTTTTTCCCGCTTTGTTTCCCATACTGGCAATATGCTCCGAGACAGAACCACCAGAAACACTTCATTCAAATGATGAGTCAAAGGCTTTGTCAGGGCTCCACTGCAAAACCCGCCTGTGGACTGGGATTTGGATATCAGTCAACGAATGACACCAGCTAGCAGATCCTGCCCTGATCCCCCCCACCCACCCCCACACAGTGGGTTGAGATGAATATTCAGTGTGTGGCGGATTCAGTTCATGTTCCAGGCCTTTTAAAAGCAGGCCTGGGCCGTCGTCACGGAGACGATGCGGGTGGTAGTAGGGTGACGTTGGTCGAAGTCATCATTGACCACTACAGGATGTGAACAACATACGAGATTGACATGTGGCCATATGAATATATGCCGTAATAATGTCATACATGTCATATTACAAAATATGCTATATTCATATCACAATACATTAAATTGAGGTAATCTCAGTCTCGTATTAATATAAAGACACCCACCAGATTTGGCGTTAGTTAGTTTGCCACTCTTGACCTGAGATGCATGTTCACCAGGTCAGTAATTCAGCAGCTTCTGAATGTCGCAATACTGTGCTGAAATGGTGCGTTCCAGAGCCCATCCAAACCAGTGGGACGTGGGACTTATCCTACCTCCAACTAAGAAAAGTGCACTGGAATGCCTGTCGAAGTGGAACATCCCACCGTCGAAATGGAACCTCCTACTATCGAACTGGGGGGTGATCGACCTACCCCCACTTCTCCAAGTAGGAGCTAGTACAGTTCAGTTAGGATAAGTCCCACATCCCACTGGTTTGGATGGGCTCTGGAACGCACCAATAGATCACATTCTTTTGACAGCTCCATGTTTTCGGTGTGTGTGTGCGGGCGCGCGCGTGTGCGTGTGCGTGCGTGCGTACACTGAAGCCCTGATTTTGGTGTCGCCGTTAGTGTAGCACCCACCATTGTTTTGCAGGGTCGATCACGCTCTAACAAGTGCACCATGCCAGCAAACACACTCCTCTAAACTTGCTGTTCACACACCACAGTCGCGTTACAGAAACGGTTTGCACCAGCACCAGTGCAATGCAATGAACCCCTCACATATTGTTATTATACAGCATTGACATGCTTTGTTGACACTGTTTGCAAAAGCCAGTGTTATTTCTTGGGTACATGGGGGAGAGACAGGCAGAGAGAGATGTGTTTCTGGTGAATGCCTGTAATCCAGATCTGTATGAGTGACTTGGATTGTGGAAGGCTTGTTCATGGAAGCATATCATTATAAAACAAACCACCACAACAGTGATGTCCTACTGCGGTCACAAAACAGCCTGGCACGGCTGGAGAGCGGTTACTGGTAACAGTGCATGGATTCAGATGGGACCGCAGGACACACACACACACACACACACACACACACACACACACACACACACACACACACACACACACACACACACACACACACACACACACACACACACACACACACACACACACACACACACACACACACACACACACACACACACACACACACACGAAGAACGCCAAATGATTTGCTTGGCAGGGGCTCGCGATTTGAACGATGAGATTGTTCACATACCTGTTTCTCATTCCAAATTCTAACGCCTTATTAATTCATGATCCATCAGCAGTGTTTTATTTTAATCCATGTACATAGACTGACTAAGAGACCAGTACGCCTCATAGATCAATCATGGCCCATTCTATGAGCCATCATTTTAAAAAGTCCCGTTTTGACATCTGCACTCTTCAGCAGCTCTGTGGGCTGGTGCAGAGTAATCCACGGGGAATGGGAATGAGTGATACCGCGTCATGTGGTGCCTTACAGGCGCACAGCAGGAAGAGGTGAGGACCTGCGGGAGAACCGGGGCTGTTGTTCTAACACCACCCGAGAGAAGGAGAGAGAAACAACAGACGCCAGAGAGGGACTTTTGGTGTGTGTGTGTGTGTGTGTGTGTGTGTCTGTGTGTCTGTGTGTCTGTGTGTCTGTGTGTGTGTGTGTGTGTGTGTCAAGTGCAAAAAAAGATTGTGGGGTGATTGTAGGAGACCCTGCAGAGAAGGAATAAGGAAATAAAATGGGAAGGTGTGTGTGTGTGTCTGTGGGTCTCTCGAGCACACTGCTCGAGAGACCCACATAATTCAACTGAATGAATTGCAGAGAACAATGTCGAAGGATTGAGTGAGTGTAAGATGTGGGGATGAGCAGGGGAGAGGATGGGGAAGGACCCACGCAGTACTGCTTTTGCACAACTGAACCTGGCACCCAGCCGGTCGCGACGATGGTGATGACTTACACCAGGTTAGGAAGACGAAGAGGCGAGGAGGAGGAGGAGGAGGACAGAGATGAGGAGGTCTTTAAGAGGCTTGACCTCATGTGCCCACGTCTGGGTCCCTGCTCAACGGCTAGGGGGGTCTCACAGACGCAGAGTGAGAAACAGAGAGAGAGGGAGGGAGACTACGTCAACCCCACAATCAAGCATGGTCAGCCCAAAACTGTTAGTCACTGCTTGTCGATCCCATCAACGGCATCATCAAATCTGAGGCCTTGTTTTCTAATCGCCCATCACGAGGGGAAGACGTAGAGGTTAGGGGGATAAAAGACTACCAAAACATTTTTGCCTTAGTTTCACTTTTGTGCGTTTTTCATCATTATATTCGGTATATACATAACTCTTTCGAACATAAAAACGACATTGTCGTAGACACAATAACTCTGCTTTCATGCTTCGATTTGCCCTCACCACGTTTCTTATCCCACAGAAGCACACTGGAGTAGATCCTGAGAATAGCCCCCCTCCCCGAAGTCGAATGAATCGAGAATCAATCTTGAATCCGTTATTGATTACGAATCGAATAGTGAGGCGGAAAAAATAATCAAAGTTGATTGGAGCACTGAGATGCGGAGACTCGTCCTAAACCCTGCCGACCGGTAACCCTGATTGGCACGGAGAATGACCCCTGCATACAGGACACCCTCCGCTGGCGGGGATTAGAGAAGCAGCTGCCAGAATAAGGGGAAGTTCAGCGTCCAACTCACGAGAAGACATTTGAGAAACAGGAAAGAACGCAAACGCTGTCCCCCCACCCCGCCCCATAAGCCCTGAACTCAGACTCTGTGTCTAAATCCAAGTATCAAGTCAAGCATTATTTAGGAGATGGAGAATGTCTGGGTAATTTGCGTGTCAACCTTTTTGCTGTCCTGAATGGCTGACCACGATAAGCCAACATCGGACTGAATTTCTGATTCGTTATTATAAATTATATCAAAGGACTTTCTTCCTACAAGGGGGTGAGCGAGTGGGTACTTGGCGAACTATGACTCAGACTTGCATTTCAAAATTGTGTGTGTCACACACACACACACACACACACACACACACACACACACACACACACACACACACACACACACACACACACACACACACACACACACACACACACACACACACACACACACACACACACACACACACACAATGTCGTCACCTTCCTCCCCGCATCCGATAAGCCTAATGCTTGCCTGCATCTGAGAAACATGATCATCTCCCGTCCCGCATAAAAACCGTAGACGGTGACAACGGCGTCGTAAACGCACCACAGATAGCGGTGCTTCCCCTCTCCATCACTCCATCGTCGCTCCACGTCCAAAACGGCTCCGCGGTGGGTGGGGCCGGCTTGGTGATTATATTGGAGACATGTATGGATTTGCTGTGAGGGAGCAGACACTACAGCGCTTCTGGGGAACCCAGTGTGTTGGTTCGTATGAGGTTCTGGGGAAATCAATTGTAAGGAATTGCTTGTGTGTGTGAGAATTAGATATGGGCACATCATGAAAAATATGAACTGGATTCGGAAGCTCACGCACACGCACACACACACACACTTCCAAGCAACAATATATTCACAGACTACAGGATTCTGCCTAGTCACAGAAACAGTGGTAGATTTTCATTGACTTTCCAAAAAATAAAAAAGGGGGCTCATATTGACAAAACTGCAGTCATTTCAAATGTAAACTGTCAAATGTGCTCACGAAAGATAAGAGAATTGCCACACCAAAAGGGTAGTAATAGAGCTTATTTGAATCGGGGCAACGTCTGTTCATTCGGATTGTGTAAACCAAGTATATTACCCCACCGTTTAATCCTGAAAAATGTTGACACAATACGCTTAACCAGGCTCAACAATCACATGCAGTTTTATAGTTGACTTTTGACCTTGAGATCTAACAGACAAAACTCGTGACATAAAAGCGACTACGAGATATCGACATCAAGTAGACCAGTAGCCACTGTACGTATTCCATTGTTATTCCAGTAGCAATCTGCAAGACATACATGTAGAGTAGACATGATGCAACTACGTCTTTCAGTCTACCCTCAAATACCCTGTTCCAAATATCCATCAGCAATAGTCAGTGAACAAACACTTTAGTGAATATCAATAAACCAACCCCCAGAGGTGGATTATGTGACATCAAAACAACAATGGCTAGTCCTACAACAACATCCAACTGATTACCATGATGTATGGATGGATGGTGGTCATTGTCTCTTGAAACAACATCGTGTTATCATAGCGTAGGTATATAAAGAGACAACGCCGGGTGATTCGGACGCAGGTACACGGAGCTGGCGGGAGAACGAAATTTACATTGCATTGTCAGTGGAATGTAAATGAGTGTAACGCAAGCTGCGGTGTGGCACACGCCGTATTTTTGTTTGTCAATGAGGTAGAGATACAGCTATCTTCTGTCTATTGAGAGAACAAGACAATGACACTAACGTTGCACACGCAGACCGCCAGACTATTAAGCCTCAATTGGCTATCGCCTTGGAATACCTCTCCTAATCATTAGCCAGAGCCATGCGACCCATCAGACACGAAAGACGAGCGATTGGTGTACTACACTGGGTCAATATTCCAGCAAACGATTAAACACTACCGACAGACAGCAGACAGAGTGAGATAAAGATGTGAGGAGAACCCTCTCTGCCAGCTGACACTCACCTCGGCACACAACTGGGCGAGGATCGGTCAACTTCCCAGGTGGCGTAGAGGTTCATGTGCACCGGGCGGTTCGACGCGATCGTAACCGGTTTGGAGGGCTGCATGTGCGGCGAGGGGACACCCCCAGTCCGCGGGAGCCCTCCGCGCTCCGACATCCTGGAGGCTTGTTCTTAACCAAGTACACAAAAAAGGGTTCAAACGAAACGATAAGGGGGTATATCCGTGGTGTGACTGCCCGTTTTTTGTCTGGTTCCCACTCTTCACGTTTGCCTAGTAACAATTCCCAAACGCATAGCCCTAGCTGCAAATGCGCAAAAAAGACGTCGGTCAGCCAAAGTTGATCCGGTGTGGAGCTAATCGCCTCGCTATATTAGTGACAACATTGCAGCCTCGACGTCATTTCACGCCGTGAGCTCGCGCTGAAAAAAGCCCCCCAGTTTACTCCACAACTTCGGTCGTAAAATGTTTATCGGTGCAGGAAGCGGAAATTTCCCCCCACCCCTCCTCTCCTCCCCAAAGTCTCACAATGAGCCGAAAAAAGAGCGACGCCTCTAGTTAAAGACGTACGACTGTTGCTTTGCAGAGACGTGTGGACCGACAACACGAGACAAGTTTTTTTTTGAATTGGCAGTGAAACTCCAACCGATACATTTATTTAAATGTAATTGTACTCTTGATTAAATACATAAAAGGAAAATGTTATGTTTTTGTTATTGTTATTCATAAAAAACATTAAGCATGTCTATAATTGGATAATCGGTACGTAATGATTTACGACATGATTGAAGTTTTATATTACGGCAGGTGCATCATACGAGATGATTTATAGGCCAACAAATATGTCAATATATTTTTTAAAGGACAGTGTTTTCTTGTTCGAAGTTTTCTATGCACAAGTTATATTTGCATATGCTCGGATCTTTAAAAAGGCACAGCGGAGGATTGCCCACCCATGCATATCCTGCGCGCGTGAGTCACTGGTGATTGCCCGCGCCCACGACGAGTAGGTGAGAAGGAAAGGGCACGAGACAAGTTGTGCGCACAGGCATTGCGTCATCTGGTAACTTCTGTATACAATCTCACTTTGATTTATCAAAATCCCTGTGAGCTATGAGAATTGCAAAGTTAGAATCACTCAAGCAGTAAAGATTGTTTTTGTTTTCTTACATTTTTAAATTTTACTAAAGTGGGAAACAAGCCATTTTTAGAGGCCCTCATTGGTCATTAAGACAGCTTTTAATTTTTTTGTACAATGAAATGGCCCCACGGATTGGGTTCTGTTTCAACATTAAAGACACCTCTATAAATCAAAATAGTTCAACCCTATTTAAAGAACAAATGGAAAGCACCGGTCCGCAAAGCGCAACAGAGGGGGCCTCTATGGCCGGTGCAACCGGGGCTGTGCAAGGGAGCCTTGTTGCTACTGCGGCTATTTAGGTCACTGTGCTTCTCAGTCGGTCAGGAGAGTCTCGCTCTGGTGAGCCCCCGCTGCCCTCTGGTGGTACAAACGCTCCCTGCATCTTGTCCTCGTCCACATCTTTCTGAATGGTGGTCAGTGAAATTACAACAGCATGATATCGGTTTTTGAATCCAGAATTAGTGATTCTGTCAAAACAAGAAAAAAACAGCAAAAGCAACAGGACTTTGACTTATTTATTTACAAAAAAATGAAAAGCAAAACTACAATAGAAAACAAAGACATTTCACCCAGCCAAACTTGAACGCGCATGACGAAGCTGGCAGCAATTGCACAGAATCAACGAGGATATGTGCACAAGTATGTTTGGAAAAATTAAAAAACCACAAACAGAAAAAGACGTCTTCGTGGCTTGTGTGTCAGGGTTGACCTGCAGTTAAAACGCTAGCTCCGAATCCCCTCCCTCGGCTAGAACTTGAACTCCTTGTATTTCTTGGCCCCTCCCCGGTTGTCCTGGGGCTGCGCCTTGCGTTTCTTTTGCTGTGAGGAGGAGGAGGAGGAGGAGGATTTAAAGGGTGTTGGGAGTAGAACAGTGGGATGGAAGAGGAAAATATTATAATTAGTGCTGTCAAGCGATTAAAATATTTAATTTAATTAATCGATTAATCGCATTAATGGCATAGTTACCTCACGATTAATCGCAAATCTTTTTTCTATGCTAAATATTCCTTGATTTCTTTGTCCCATTAATTGTTCTCATTTTAATGCTCTCATCAACATGGAGAAGTGCATCGGCTTGCCTTGTGCAAATGTTTTTTTATTGATATCAACATTGGCATATACTGATCAAAACAGGACGATACAAAAAAAAAGCCTGTAGGGCAATTAAACGATGAGAATACAAACATAATGCCTTGAAAATAGCAGTCAGGCTACTGCTTTTGTTTTTGAGCCAAAAAAAAAAAAAAAAAATGTTTTTAAATAATAAATTGCGTTAATCGCGCGATAAAAAAAGTTAACGCCGTTAAAATTGGTTTGCGTTAACGCCGTTAATAACGCGTTTAACTGACAGCACTAATTATAATATATATTATGTTATCGTTACTCTTGCGGAAAATCACTAATTGAATAAAGTTATTTTTGGACAAACCCGACTATTTTTACTTTAGGCAGCAACAACCAATATAGAAATAAATTGGAGGCACATTTTCCGCTCATGACTCTTTTCACAAACATCCTAGGAAAAACACTGGTGTATACGTCTGCTCCTTTAATGTACCAGGGGCGGGTAGGAGCGTCTTTTAATTATAGAAGATTAAACTGAAATAAAGAATGCAATAATTCTTAACGATAAATCAAATTCAAATCGACATTGCGATGTAATAGAACGCTATTTGCAAATCGGAAAGGCTGCGATTGAATAAATACTATAGAATGATTTATTTCTTTTTCTGTGAATAATAGTGAACATAAGGAACTTTAAAAATAAAAATTGCATACTAAATCGCAATATTGGCCGAAATAATCGCAATTCGATCGTTTCACCAATTATAAAGCCCAACGACTCCTTCACCACACACTCTCGTCGTTTCATCGCGTACCTTCTGCTTGGCGGCGTGCTCGGCCACCATGTCGCTGAAGTCCTCCTTCTCCACCTGCGCCTGCTGCTCACGCACGTGCTCCTCGTACTTCTGGGTCATGGCCATGGGGTCCAGCTCCAGCTCCTCAGGCGCCAGGGCCACCTCCACGCCCTGGGACTCCTGCCCGCCGCCCCCACCGCCCCCTGCCTTACGCGCTGCCATGGCCTGGGGGAGGGAGGGAGGGAGAGGGTGGTTAAGGTGGGATGGAATGGCAACCACACTCACTTTGAAGTATTTCGAGAACTTAAGAGGGAAAATACTTTATTTTTATCGTTTATTTTAAGGGTAGAAAAGGTAGGGTCAGAAATAAGTGAGGATGTAATATAAATAATAACATCACATACCTAACTTTGAAAGTCCAATTTCAGAAAAAATAAATAAATGGATATCCAAGCTCAACCAGCTCACTGTAATGCTCTTAGCAAAACACAGCTCTGTTAAGCTACGTTGCGTGCGCTCCTAGTCACAGGTACACGAGAGATTAGCCGTGGAATGGCGGGAATGTTCACTATCGATTCCGCATCTCACACTCAAGCAAATATGTTCTCACACACACCCAAGAAACAAAGTGGAGTCGGATGTGTTGCATGTTCTGGCTTGCCACAGGGTATGTAGTTCCCACCTACACACACACACACACACACACACACACACACACACACACACACACACACACACACACACACACACACACACACACACACACACACACACACACACACACACACACACACACACACACACACACTTACCGCTGAGATGTCGTATATGTGCGTGGATGCCATCATGGCCGCCCCCACAGCGCCCGTCCGCCTCTCTGGGAGCACGGTGAACAGCTGGGGCGTCTCGTTGCTATGGATACGAGCGGGAGAGAGAGAGAGTCAAAGTGGATCCACGGTGAGCTGGATGATGCTGGCGTCTTAAGTTCATGCGTTATGGTCAAGTGTACCAAAGGAAAAGGACACCGTGTCCCCGGTTTGTCAGTTGGAGAACAGAATGAAGTAACCAAAGTGTCCAACTTCAAATGTATATTACGATACTGACATTTCATTAACATAGGCTATAACTTGTTGCTACTAGCCTTAAACAAGATAGTTGTACTATTGTTTCATTTTCTGGTAACTTTGGAAGAAAAAAATCTGTTCTGAATATAGTCTGATCTCATGCTAGAAATACGGCATGAGATTCTATTTCTGGCTGCAGATATGAGCTTAAGAAGTGCTACAAGAAACACACTGTCAACATCTCATCATTTGATTACATAACCGCTTCCTGCCAAGATCTGAGTGGTTTGCACAAGAGCTTGATATTGGCGATGAGACAGAAAACCAAAGAAAATGTAAGGACACTTGTTCTGACACAGAACCCTGGGCATACTGTCAAAATAATCCATCTTTCACATTAAATATTTAGACTGATACAACTGGCACTAATAAAACTATAAAAATAATAGTTTTAGAGCAACGGCTAAACACTACACATGAAACTCCTATAATTATTACTTGTGAACTCCCCAATACATCTAAACGCCAGTATTGGTGAAAAATAAATCCGGTAGTATATCCAACAACAACCGGCTCTTCAGCAACACGTTCTGGGGCTGTAAACAGAAACCCCGACCACAGGAAGGGTCTTTGGAAGATCCCATGAGGTCGTCAGTGAGCTCACCCGTCCATGGCCTCCTCGATCTTCTTCTTCCTCAGCTCAATCAGCTCGGGCGTCTCCATGCCGGCAGGGACGGACGACAGGCCTCCTGGGGTGATCAGCCCGCTGCAACACACACACACACAGGATCACCATATGTCCAGAGAGAAACAGCAGTAACAATAGCAGACCGATCATGATGGGATTGTCAGACCACCGTCAGACTTAGTGACCGCCAAATTCATACACCAGAGGAAATCCCAACCGTTTTTCAAATATTTGGGTTTGATCTGAATACTGGGGAGGACCATAGTTGTATTTACATAAACAAACAACTTTATATGCACCAATTGATGGTCGGTCTATCCAATGGCGTCCAGAGGCCTTTAGGTCTGCAGGCGTTGATAATGCCCCATGGAAATCGAAAATGAGGTTTCATACTAATACGCATTTAAGAAAATTGGTCTGTAAAAAGGCTACTTTAACGTGTGATCGAGGTCCAAATGTTGAGCATGTTTTTCCTGAACCTAACTCCTGTTCTGGACCCTCCAGTACCTGTCCGCTGGGGTAAAGAAGCCGGTTTCGTCTGGCTTCTCCTCGTCACTCTCCTCCTCTTCCTCCTCCTCGGAGGACTCCTCGTCCGAGGGCTCCAGCTCCCCCCAGGGGGTGCGGTCCACCTCCTCCTCCTCGGCCTTGGCCTGGGACACACGGTGATATGGTCGTCTTTAACAACAGGCCCAGCCGGAAGAGTAATTGGGGCGGCACACTTCACAGAGAAGGACGATTTTGTTCCCGGCTAGCCGAAACCAGGAGAATCTTTGTAGACTAAATTGTTTTATACTCTTCTAAGTAAATCGAGAGCCGTTATCAACGATTTCCCACTGCGGGTTAGTACCGCACCCGCGATACTAACTTCTGGCAGTGCCAAAAAAGGTCAGGTCTGATTTTCTATGCTTTCCCCGCTATCGCATCACTTTGTTTTGGCACTTTTTTAACCGCGACAAGTATTGCCGCCCACTCTGGAGCTATTGTAGCGCTGCATTCCAAAAGAGCCAACAACCCGTTGCTTCTATTTTAGAACCAAGAACAAAAGAGCTACGAGATGAAGAACATGAGGGAGAATGTGTAATTTGCCTTCAACTGGTCCATTATATGATGCGTGGGAAGGGACCTACACTGGCCATGATGCAAATGTAACTCTTAAGCACTAAAGATATTCAATGGGGGAGGGGGGGGGAATTGACAAAGACACCAATGTGAACAATATACCGTCCATTATGAGTCCCCATCCCCTTTATACCAAACCAGCCACGTCGTGACACCTATTTATAGTTTTTGTTGTCGGGCAGGTTCTGTGTGTTTGTGCGTGTCAGTGAGTGAGAGAGGTATTCACCTGGAAGTCTCCAGCGTTGGTGCCAAACACGTCTCCGTACAGGGGCTTGCCCATCTCGTCCACGGGCGGCTTCCCCCAGCCGCCGGCATGGTAGCCAAACGTACAGTTCTGATTGGACGGGAGACAGGAAGGAGAGAGGAGAAAGGTGAGACGTAGGATAATCAATGTTGGTTGGATGAAACTAAAAAAACTGAGATAAATAATATAGAATGAGATGGGAAGAATGGAGAAAAATATAATAGTCAAATATAAAGTCATAGAGAGATGAGGAGATGATGAGGGGAAAAGGGAGGAAAATAAGGAGTGAAGGCATGAGGAGAAGGATGGAGGGATAGAGGGCAGGGAGAACTCCTCCAGCCTGGTACCTCTGGGATGGGGGCGTTGAGGCCGGGGATCTTAAGGTTGGGGTACGAGGGCGGTGGTCCGTAGCGCTGCATGGCGATGAGCCAGGGTGGGGGCACCTTGTGGGAGTTCTGAGGAGGGAGGAGAAAGAGTGAATTAAAAAGGTACTCAAAAATAATCATCCAAGAGAAGAACGACTTCATACACAGAACACAGGGCAACAGTCAATCTGCAGGTTTTAACAATTTAGTAGTTTAATAGTAGTAAAACTTTCGGCCACAGTCATATTCATTCATATTGATATGAAATCAATCTTGCAATTATACATAATACTAAATATTTATGTTCAATATGGGATTTTTCATTAAAAAAGGGTTTGAAATACCCATAAACCATTTGTTAGTCCTTGGGGAGAAGATAACATTAAAATAGCAATGATTCAGCAGTACTCACTGGTCCGACGGGCATTCCCAGAGCGATGCGCAACTCATCGGACAAATCTCCTGGCTTCTTCTCCTTGAGACGGGTCTCAAACTCTTTCCCCTGGAGAAACACAGAGATAGAGCAAGAGAGAGAGGTTGAGAGGGAAGAACAGACACCATTGAGCAATCGTTATTGTTGAAGCATCGTGCCTTCAAAATAATAGCGCGAAAAACCCCTGCACTTCCCAGGGCTGCCTCTGGAGGGTGCTGACGTGCTACCTCGTAGTAAAGGTCCCCGTGGATGGTGAGCTTGGGCTTCATCTGCCACTTGAAGAAGGCATCGTGGAGCTTCTGGTAGTCGATGTCAATCTTGCCCATCTTGGGACGCACCTTCTCCCTCATCTTGGTCTTCATGGTCTTGGCATCTTCCTGCAAGCAGGGGAAGGGGGGGGAAATTCAGTCTCTTCCAAGGGTCTGGATCACTCCTGAACCCGGTAATGAGAGAATTGGTAGCGCTAGCATGATGGAACACAAAAAGTGGTTCCCCGTTTAATACGCCACCATAAACAAAAACACTTTATCTATCCCGAGCTCCAGATGAACTCCAAAAAGGCTTTTTCTATGCTTCTCTTGTATCTACAATGCATCTTTCGAGGCAAACAAAAAGGCCTTTTTGAGACCAAAATCGCTGACATTTGCTGACATGCTCAATTCATATAGGCAATCCGTAAAAATAAAATAAGAAATACCTCTCGGGCTGTGCAATTAACAGAATTTCGATCGCGATTTCTATTTTCGGGA